>NW_027331938.1:3727666-4015284 GCF_048418815.1 Hemitrygon akajei | reverse complement strand
ATAACCTCGGCAAACCTCTGTGGATGTGTTGCGGGTAGTGCACTGAGAGTCTGCAGTCAGACATCGTGTGGGAAGACAAATGCCTTCGAGCGGCAAATCACCCAGCAGGTGGCGCAGTCGTCCCAGCACGTCACGGACACAACCCTCCAAACCATTGAGCAGATCCACATGAAACGCATCGGAGAAAAGCATCATCCACCATCACAAAGATCCTCACGACCCAGTGTGTGCACTTTTCCCGCCGCTGCCATGAGGTAGAAGGTAAAGCTGCCTCGGACTGGCAGCACCGGAATCAAGAACAGTCACTGACCCTCAACCATCAGACTCTTCACCAAAAGGAGATTACCACACTGATTTAAGGACCCTGTTATCCTGTTATCTCATAGTCGTGGTTTCTTGTTATTTATTTATATCTGCATTTGCACAGTTACATTGATCCTGTTTAGAGTTACCGTTCTATAGATTTGCTAATATGCCCACAGTAAAAGAATCTGAGGGTGCTTGTGGTGACGTGTATGTATGTAAACTGATAATATATTTTACTTTGACTTTGATTTACTTGCTAAGTTGAACTATAATCCTTCAGCTGTCACGTGACAGTCAGTCCCCCCGTCTCTGAGGTCATTAACTCAGGTGTCATTTGTCTATTAAAATACTGTCCAAAAATACAGCCCCGATCTGTCCTTCCTCTCGCTGTGGTGGACTTTACCTGTGCGGATTGGTGAGACAATCGTCTCTAATCTCCGGGCGAACGGAGCTGCAGAATAAACAAACAGACAGACAAACGAAGCACATAAATGAGTAAATTGATGACAGAAATGAATGAACGAATCATTAAATTAACCCAGGAGATTGTACAACCAGTTAGCCTTACCTCAACGGTGGGAAGGATGTTGGAGAAGATCGCGAGAGGCAGGATTTATGGTCAATTTGCGAGCAGGCTTTTTCCACTGAGGCTAGGGGAGAAAAAAAGGAGAGGACATGAGTGAAGGGTGAAGGGGGAAGGTTTAAAGCCAACATCGGGGCGGGGCTTCTTCACACAGAGAGTGGTGGGAGTGTGGAATGAGCTGCCAGCTGAAGTGGTAAATGCGAGCTCACTTTTAACACTTAAGAAAATCTTGGACAGGTGCATGGATGAAAGGTGTATGGAGGGATATGGTCAAGGTTCAGGTCAGTGGGACTGGGTGGAAAAATGGTTCGGCACAGCCAAGAAGGGCGGAAAGGGCCTGTTTCTGTGCTGTAATGTTCTTCTCTAAAATCACGGCTCAAGAACCTGCGTGCTGTCCCGCCCGTCCCTTAGATTCTGAGGGTAACACAGGAGATTCGCGAAGGGCTGATCCAGTGGAAACCCCGCCTCATCGCCCTCAGGATGATCCCCAGCCTGGGGGTTTCAACCGGATACGGCAAGACCTGCTCGGAGCCATGGATATCAACAAGAGGAACACATACAGTCACCATACCAGGCATTGGTCCGCGGGTACAGCTGGGCACAGAATGAAGGTCCTGGACACTCGCCGGACTGTTTGACGCTCGGGCGCGATGCGAGGTTGCCTGTAGATCTCTGTTTTGGGACTGGCAGTGAGAGACTTCGCACAGAAGACCTTCATTAATGACTTGGCTAATCTGAGGAGGATCTGCTGAAGGCCGTGAACTAGAAGAGGTCTCTTCTATTAAGTAGAGTCAAGGAGCACGAGAGATAGGATCATAAGATTAGATTTGCCCAACGGAGGCCTGGAGGATGAGTCGTAACAAGGCGTTTGGAGCTCTCAGCGAGGATTCAATTGGCTCAATCGTTTCGGTGAACACCGACGCTCTGTCCGCCAGAGAAAGCAGGATGTCCCAGTGGCCACGCATTTTAATTCCACGTCCCATTCCCATTCTGATATGTCTATCCATGGCCTCCTCTACTGTCAAGATGAGGCAACACTCAGGCTGGAGAAACAACACCCTGTATACTGGTTGTGTAGCCTCCAACCTGATGGCATGAACATTGACTTCTCTAACTTCCGTTAATGCCCCTTCTCCCCTTCTTACCCCATCCCTGACATATTTAGTTGTTTGCCTGTTCTCCATCTCCCTCTGGTGTCCCCCCCCCCCGCTTTCTTTCTCCCTAGGCCCTCCCGAAACCATGATCCTTTCCCTTCTCCAGCTCGGTATCACTTTCACCAATCACCTTTCCAGCTCTTAGCTTCATCCCACCCCCTCCGGTCTTCTCCTATCATTTCGCAGTTCCCCCTCCCCTCACTACTTTTAAATCTCTTACTATCTTTCCTTTCAGTTAGTCCTGACGAAGGGTCTCGGCCCGAAACGTGGACAGTGCTTCTCCTTATAGATGCTGTCTGGCCTGTTGTGTTCCACCAGCATTTTGTGTGTGCTGTTTGAATTTCCAGCATCTGCAGATTTCGAACGTTCAGTAGACGAACGGTCTACTCTTTTCCACAGATACTGCCTGTTGTGCTGAATTCCTTCAGCATTTTGCGGGCATTGCTTTGGATTTCCAGCGTTTGCAAGCTTTCTTGTGTTTAAGTGCGGTAATTACCGCAACAATTATTTGGGTTTTGTTGAGATTGTACCTGGAATATGGTGTAAAATCCCGCTCTCCATACTAACACGGGTTATACAGACCAAAGAACAAACCGCCGGAGGAACCATGGACGTCCAGTGTAGTTTCTCCTTTGGCTCCTCCCACTTCCGCCAAACCAAGGGTGTAGCCATGGGCACCCGCATGGGTCCCAGTTATGCCTGCCTTTTTGTTGGCTTTGTGGAACAGTCCATGTTCCAAGCCTATACGGGTTTCCGTGTCCCTCTTTTCCTTCGCTACTTCGACGACTGCATTGGGTCTGCTTCCTGCACGCATGCTGAGCTCGTTGACTTCATTAACTTTGCCTTCAACTTTCACCCTGCCCTCAAATTTACCTGGTCCATTTCCGACACCTCCCTCCCCTTTCTTGATCTTTCTGTCTCCATCTCTGGAGACGGCTTATCTGCTGATATCTACTATAGGCCTACAGACTCTCACAGCTACCTGGACTATTATTCTTCCCACCTTGTCTCTTGCAAAAATGCTATCTCCTTCTCATAATTCTTCCATCTCCGCCGCAACTGCTCTCAGGATGAGGCTTTTGATTCCAGGACGAAGGAGATGTCTTCGTTTTTTAAACAAAAGGGCTTCCTTTCTTCCGCCATCAACTCTGCTCTCAAACGCATCTCTCCCATTTCCCGCACATCAGCCCTCACCCCATCCACCCGCCACCCCACTCGGGATAGGGTTCTCCTCGTCCTCACCTACCACACCACCGGCCTCCAGGTCCAACGTATAATTCTTCGTAACTTCCGCCACCTTCAACGGGATCCCACTACCAAGCACATCTTTCCTTCCCCCCCCCCCTTCTACTTTTCGCAGGGATTGCTCCCTACGCGACTCCCTTGTCCATTCGTACCCTCATCCCTTCCCGCCGATCTCCCTCCTGGCATTTATCCTTAGAAACGGAACAAGTGCTACACCTGCCCTTACACTTCCTCCCTCACCACCATTCAGGGCCCCAGATAGTCCTTCCAGGTGAGGCGACACTTCACCTGTGAGTCGGCTGGTGTAGTATACTGCGTCCGGTGCTCCCGGTGTGGCCTTTTATATATTGGTGAGACCCGACGCAGACTGAGAGACCATTTCGCTGAACACCTGCGCTCAGTCTGCCAGAGAAAGCAGGATCTCCCAGTGGCCACACATTTTAATTCCACGTCCCATTCCCATTCTGATATGTCTATCCATGGCCTCCTCTACTGTCAAGATGAAGCCACACTCAGGTTGGAGGATCAAAACCTTATATACCGGCTGGTTAGCCTCCAATATGATAGCATGAGCATTGACTTCTCTAACTTCCGTTAATGCCCCTCCTCCCCTTCTTACCCCATCCCTGACATATTTAGTTGTTTGCCTGTTCTCCATCTCCCTCTGGTGTCCCCCCCCCCCCCGCTTTCTTTCTCCCTAGGCCTCCCGAAACCATGATCCTTTCCCTTCTCCAGCTCGGTATCACTTTCACAAATCACCTTTCCAGCTCTTAGCTTCATCCCACCCCCTCCGGTCTTCTCCTATCATTTCGCATTCCCCTCCCCCTCTTACTTTAAAATCCCTTAATATCTTACCTTTCTGTTAGTCCTGACGAAGGGTTTCGGTCAGAAACGTGGACAGTGCTTCGCCTTATAGATGCCACCTGGCCTGTTGTGCTCCACCAGCATTTTGTGTGTGCTGTTTGAATTTCCAGCATCTGTAGATTTCCTCGTGTTTCCGCAACATGAAAGCCAGGACATCAACAGGATCCGGGACAGCTTCTTCCACCAGGCTATGAGAATGATTAATTCATGCTGACAAAATCGTATTTTATGTTCTATTGTTGAACATACTATTTATTATAAAGTACTATAAATTGCACTTTGCATATTTAGACGGAAATGTAAAGATTTTTACTCAAGTATATGAAGGATGTCAGTGTAACTATCTTGGTCAACCATTGTCCAGCCTGTATCCCACCACCTCAAAGATACATATATACACCATCTTGGTCAACATCTGACCAGCCTGTATCCCATCAACGATTATATATCAACAATCTCTCTTCTGCCGTTGTCTTCATTATGACGTATTTTTGACTCACTGAGTTGATACTGAAATCGGTGTTTGTTACCTGGAACTACCGGAGGGTTTATTGAATACAGCACGTAGTAAGTTAAACCAGCCATTGCGAATTTAGCTTCAAAGTTAAAATGTCTGCTTTATTAATCGTTGTCGGAAGGAGGGTTGAAAGCAGAGAATACAGATTGATAGTGGGGTGGGGTGGATGTTGTGAGCATTGACTGCATTATCCCTGTATTGGATTGAAGAGAAAACCAATGAATATTGGTATTACATTTGTGCTAATTTGTTCTGACCGTCACAAATATCGTGTAATCAGTTAATAGTTGTGCATCATTTAAAGCAAAATGAGAAAATGGTGGAAATCTTCAGCAGATCGGGCAGCGTCTTGGACAGTCCCGGTTCAGATACCGGGTCTTCCACAGTTTATCTTTCCACACATCCAATCTGATGTACCGAGTTTCCAACACATGACTTTCAATTTTACATTTAAAATGTTTTATTCCTATTAGCCTGCAGGAAATGTGACGGGCAATTGTGCTGGGCAAGATTTGGAGAACATGGAGAACATAGAACCAGAGAAACATAGAGAACTCATAGCATAATACACAGGCTCTTCGTCCAACAGTGCTCTCCCAAACATGAACATACTTTAGAAATTTCCTAGGGTTACCCATCAGCCCTCTTCTTTTTATCTCCATGTACCTATCCAAAAGTCTCTTAAAAGGCCCTGTTGTATCCGCCTCCACCATCGTCGCCGGCAGCCCATTCCACGCACTCACCACTCTCTGCGTAAAAACACTTACCGCTGACATTGCCTCTGTAACTTCTCCTAAGCATATTAAAACTGTGCCCTCTCGTGTTAGCCATTTCAGCCCTGAAAAAAAGCCTCTGACTATCCACACGATCTATGCCTCTCATCATCTTATACACCTCTATTAGGTCACCTCTCATCCTCCATCTGTCCAAGAAGAAAAGGCCAAGTTCACTCATCCTATTCTCATAAGTCATGCTCCCCAATCCAGAGAAATCCTTGTAAATCTCCTCTGCACCCTTTCTATCGCTTCCACACCCTTCCCGTAGTGAGGCGACCAGAACTGCACTCCAAGCACAGTACTCCAAGTGGGGTCCAACCAGGGTCCTATATAGCAGTAACATTACCTCTTGGCACTTGAACTCAATCACAAGGTTGATGAAGGCCAATACACCGTATGTCTTCTGAACCACACAGTCAGGCTGCGTAGAATTTTTGAGTGTCCTATGAACTCAGACCCCAAGATCCCTCTGATCCTCCACACTGCCAAGAGTCTTACAATTCATACTATATTCTCCCCTCATATTTACCTTCTAAAGTGAACCACCTCACACTTATCTGGGTCAGACTCCATCTTCCATTCGGGGTCCTGCTATAAACTCGACAGCCCTCCACACTATCCACAATACCTCTAACCTTTGTGTCATCAGTAAATGTACTGACCTATCCCTCCACTTCCTCATCCAGGTCCTTTATAAAACTGACGAAGAGAAGTGGTGCCAGAACAGATCCCTGAGGAACAGCACTAGTCAGCGACGTCCAGGCAGAATGTGACCCATCTACAAACAATTTTGCGTTCTGTGGGCAAAGCCATTTCTGAATCCACAAAGCAAAGTCCGCTTGGATCCCATGCCTCCTTACTTTTTTTAATAAGCCTTGCATGGGGTACCTTATCAAGTGCCTTGCTGAAATCCATATACACTACATCAACTGCTCTACCTCCATAAATGTGTTTAGTCTCATCCTCAGAAAATTCAATCAGGCCGGTAAGGCACGAGCTGCCCTTGACAAAGCCAAGCTGACTATTCCTGATCATGTTATGCCTCTCGAAATGTTCATAAATTCATGAAACAGAACATGTGAGAACATGCTCAGAACAGAATCTGAGGCCACAAACCAGGCACGCCCAGGATCCTCTTCAGTTTGCGTATAAGGAGAAGGTGGGAGTGGAGGATGCTATCACGTATTTGCTGCACAAATCACTCTCTCACCTAGAGGGGGTCAGTTGTGCTGTGAGGATTACATTCCTTGACTTCTCTAGTGCCTTTAACACCATCCAGCCCAAGGTCTTAAGGCACAAACTAACGGAGATGGGAGTAGACTCTCACATGGTGGATTGGATAGTGGACTACTTGACAGATAGACCTCAGTATGTGCGGTTGGGAGACTGTAGGTCTGACACGGTGGTCAGCAGCACAGGGGCGCCGCAGGGAACCGTACTCTCTCCGGTCCTGTTCACCCTGTACACATCAGACTTCCAATATAACTCGGAGTCCTGCCATGTGCAGAAGTTCGCTGATGACACGGCCATAGTGGGGTGTGTCAGGAATGGACAGGAGGAGGAGTATAGGAAACTGATGCAGGACTTTGTGATATGGTGCAACTCAAACTACCTGCGTCTCAATATCACCAAGACCAAGGAGATGGTGGTGGACTTTAGGAGATCTAGGCCTCATATGGAGCCAGTGATCATTAATGGAGAATGTGTGGAACAGGTTAAGACCTACAAGTATCTGGGAGTACAGTTAGACGAGAAGCTAGACTGCACTGCCAACACAGATGCCTTTTGCAGGAAGGCACAGAGTCGACTGTACTTCCTAAGAAGGTTGGCGTCATTCAATGTCTGTAGTGAGATGCTGAAGATGTTCTATAGGTCAGTTGTGGAGAGCGCCCTCTTCTTTGTGGTGGCGTGTTGGGGAGGAAGCATTAAGAAGAGGGACGCCTCACGTCTTAATAAGCTGGTAAGGAAGGCGGGCTCTGTCGTGGGCAAAGTACTGGAGAGTTTAACATCGGTAGCTGAGCGAAGGGCGCTGAGTAGGCTACGGTCAATTATGGTTAACTCTGAACATCCTCTGCATAGCACCATCCAGAGACAGAGAAGCAGTTTCAGCGACAGGTTACTATCGATGCAATGCTCCTCAGACAGGATGAAGAGGTCAATACTCCCCAATGCCATTAGGCTTTACAATTCTACCGCCAGGACTTAAGAACTTTTTAAAAGCTATTATTAATGCTTTTTGAGATAGTGATTTAGATGCATATCATATTTTTTACTGAGTTAGGTATTGTATGTAATTAGTTTTGCTACAACAAGTGTATGGGACATTGGAAAAAAGTTGAATTTCCCCATGGGGATGAATAAAGTATCTATCTATCTATCTATCTATCTATCCATCATGTGAAGTTGAATTCCTTACTTCCTATTTTCAGTTAGCTCTGCTGAGCCAGTTCCTCCATCACCAGGGTAACAGCCCAGCAGAGCTGCAGAGTGTTGAACATATTTATCGCTCTCTGGTCACCGCCCCTCAGTGACCTCAGGAGCCGGTGTGGAGGCCCGGATGTCTTGAGCATTCACTGTATGGAATATATAACGTTTCTATCGCAGGAAAGAGATAACCAATGAATGTAGGGATTGCATTCATGCAAATCTGTTTAGGATGTCACAAACAGGGTTCAACAGGGATCACTCCCTCCACAATTCCCTTGTTCATTCATCCCTCCCCACTAATCTTCTTCCAGATACTTATCCCTGCATAAGCCTAAGTGCTACACCTGCCGTACCCCTCCTCCCTCACCTCCATTCAGAGACACAAAGCAGTCCTTCCGGATGAGGCAATGCTTCATCTGCGAATCTATTGCTGGGCTCATCTATTGTGTCCCGTGCTCCCGATGCGGCCTCCTCCACATCGGTGAGACCCGCCATAAACTGGGAGACGGTTTTTGTTTAGCATCTCTGCATCATCTGCCACAAGGGGGACTTTGCAGCGGCCAAACGTTTTAATTCTGATTCCCATTCCGACGTTTCGATCAGACCGCCCTCAGGGTGGAGGAGCAACACCTTAGTGATCGTTTTCACAAAAAAAACCAAAGGCCGGCAGATGTGTGGAGACGGAAGGGATGGAGGAACTGAGGATCGGACAGAAACATGTGGCTGAGATGGGAGAGCAGCCGCCATCTTGTTGATGGTTAGAGGGGCTGAATGGCCTCCTCCTGCTGTTTTTCACTTGATGTTTCAGTGTTCCTTTCCAGTGAGGCTCTGGAGGAATGTGAATAGAAAAAGAGTGTTTATAAACATAGAAGTGATTTCAATGAAACCTACACAATTCCTTTTCGGGTGGGAATTGTATGTCGGACCGGGATGGGAATCGAACCCTTAACTCTGAGAACCGGGAGATGGAGCCATGGGGACGGGGAAGATACAGAGGGAAACTTTAGAAATGTAGCTGGTGTAAATATGGAATAATGTGGGGAATGCGGTAGGTAGGTCGGGCAGCTTGTGAGGGCCGAGGAGCAGAGTCACCGGCTTCTCGCTCCCATTTCAAAAGCAGATCTGCAGCATCTCAGGTTTTCGCTTCCGAGGCCCCGCCCCCGCTCTCACAGTCTCCGGATGGGCGGGGGTTTTCTTTCCGTTCTCTGTTGAAGCTGATCGTCTGTGGGGAGCCGGCGGACGGATCTCGCTGCTCTCCGGACAAATTGATGAAGTTCTCATCGGTCAGTATTGAGGCCGGTCACTGGGGTTGAACGCAACCGACAATTTCCCATCGGTGAGTACTGAAGTCGATCCCGGGGGCGGGAAACCTCATGTTGGGCAGAGAGTCCCGTTAACTTCCTCGAACTGGCGGCCTCGTCCCGCTTCCTGGATACAAACTGTCTTGGTCGGTCCGGGTTATGGGACCTTCACACCGAACCGCCTGAGATGAGCCGATGCTCAGCCCCTGGTGTTCTGGTCCCAGGAGCGGGATGAGGTGGTGATGCCGAGACTGAACCCATCCATTAAGATGTACCTGGTGAACTTTACCTCTGTCACCCGGCCCAGTATCGGATCCAAACTTCACCTGGATCGACGCCTGGGGTCGATAATTGTTTTACATATTTCCAGCACACTGGAAGCGGCCGTTCGGTAAAACAAACCATTCTCAATGATATATATATATCAACCATCCTGTTCCACCTCTGTCCAGCCTGTATCCCACTACCTCAATGATATATATCAACCTTCTAGTTCAATCTCTGTCCTGCCTGTATGCCACCAGCTCAATGATATATATATCAACCTGCTTGCTCAATGATTGTCCAGCCTGTATCCCAATGCTGCAATGATATATTTCAACAATCTCTCTTCTTAACTTTGTCTTCATTGTGAAGTTTAGTATTGCAGCTTTCTATTTATTTATTTATTTATTTGTGTGCCTGTCTGTTTGTTTATTTATTTATTTATTTATTTATTTATTTATTTATTTATTTATTTATTTAGTTAGTTAGTTAGTTAGTTAGTTAGTTAGTTAGTTAGTTAGTTATTGTTCGCTAGGAATACCAGAGGTTTAGTTGGACACAACACGTGACAGGGTAAAAGCAACCATTTCAATTTTAGATTCACCGTTACAAAATGGCTGCACTGTTAATCTTTGTCATAACGGAACTCACAGCATCTGATGTTGAGTTTGTTATTTCCTTTTTCGGTTATTTTCAGTGAGCCACTTCCTCTGTTTCCAGGGTAACGGCCCGTCAGAGCTGCAGCAAGTGTTGCAGTTTTTATCGCTCTGTGGTCACCGCCTCTCAGTGTAGAGACAGTGGCCTCGGGAGCAAATGTAACAGAATGATAGTGGGAGGAAAGGATGCTGTGAGCATTGGCTGTATGAGATGTGTTACACCAGGGTCAGAATGAACTCAGAACTAACAAATTGTTTGGGGTGGGGTGGCATTTACAGTTCAGGGTGGCAATCTGTTACTATCTGTGCATTAAAATGAAGAGGGAGAAAATACCACAGTTGCAGGAAATTTAAAGCAAGGAAGGGAAAATACTGGAGACGCTCAGCAGATCGGCAGCATCTTGGACAGTCTCAGTTCTGGAACTGGGTCTTCCACCATTTCTCCTTTCAGAGATGTAGTCTGATGTACTGAGCTCCCAGCATTTTCTACTTTATAATTTTACATTTTGTTCCTGCTGCACTGCAGAAAACATGGCAGCCCGCTCTGCTGTGCAAGATCCCACACAGCGATGACATAGAGATCAAATGTGCTCGGTTTAGCTGCTGGGGTCAGGCTGAAGTGTATCCGCATCCTCTATACAGACCGGGGAACCAGCCTGAGCACCGGCCCCGGCAGAGGGTCATTAGGTTCCAGTTCCACCTTTGTTTGTGAATTGGAAATGGCAGGAACTCCACGGCAAATTGCCGGCACCAAGGCGTCTTTGTATGGGTGATAATATTGGGCTGGTGACTCTGATGATATGGAACTGGCAGTATACGGGCTACAGTCCAGGTTGGTAATTCTGCAGCTGGGATCGGAATTTTCTCAGTCTGCAGTGAAGCTGAAATCCCGGGCGGTTGGGTATTGGTTATGGGGAAATCACAGTCAACACTGTCCAATAGGATATCATATCTGTCAAGTATTTTGGAGATTATTTAAGAATGAACTAGGGCGTTAGGTGAAGTTAGGCAGTGATGTTGTTCATCTGAACTTTGGTAAAGTCTGTAACAGAATCCTGCATGGCAGCTGATCGGGGATGTTCGGTCACGTGGAATTCACAGGGGGCTGGCGAGGTGGATTCACACCGGGCTAGAGAACAAGAAGGAGAGGGGGATGAATGTAGATGGTTCTAACGAATGGAGGCCTGTGACGAGTGGGATGTGAGTGTCAGTGTTGAGATCTCTGTAATTTACTATTCATGCCATTGAGTTGTATATGAATGTACATGGCTACACAGAGTATTATGTCCGGTTGTGTTCACCCTACTGTAGTAAATATATTATCAAGCTGGAGAGGGTGCAGAACAGATTGCTGAAGATGTTGCCTGGACTAGAGGGCCGAGTCATAGGAAGCATTTGGCTGAGCTGGATCTTTAGTCCAGAAGAGAATGAGGGTGACATTGTAGGAGTTCATGAAATCAAGATGGGATATAAATAATGAGGTTGGCCGTGGCATTTTCCCCAGGATTCAAGATTCAAAAATGTTTGATGTCATTCTAGTACACAAGTGTAAAAGAGAACAAAATAATTCATACTCTGGATCCAAAGCAAGACAGGAAAACAAATGATTGAGACCACAATAATAAACAAAACACAATGTATGATAGATTAAAACGATTGATTGTCTGTCCATAAAGTGACGTTAATCACAGGAATGTCTGGACATATGAGACTGACATTGATACTTCTTCTGCATGTGCCTTGCGCGTTACACGCTTGGGCGATCATGGCTCTCCACATCCGATGACTCCTCAGAGCGTCAATGATATCTCGCACACTTAGATCTGTTAGTTCTTTCACAGTGTCCATATATTTTCTTCTTTGTCTTCCTCTTCCGCGTTTCCCAGGTATTGGGCCTTGCAATGTAAGGCATTCTATTTCTCCCTTTCTGATGACTTGGTCCAGGAATTTAAGTTTCCTCTCATTTAATGTCCTCATTAAAGATCTTTTTGCATGTGCACGTTGGGGTACCGTCTCATTAGTTACCCTTTCTCTGTATGATATTTTCAGCATTCTCTAAAAAAAACCACATTTCTGCTGCTTCTAAGTTTTTTTGGAGTTCAGGTGTTACAGTCCATGTTTCAGAAACACACGGCAAGATTGACCAGATGTAACACCTTAGTAGCCTAAGCCTTGTTTTCATAGAAATGTGTCTGTTGGTAAAAATGGGTTTCATTTTTTGGAAACACGACTGAATCTGCAGATGCTGGAAATAAATAAAAACACAAAATGCTGGCAGAACTCAGCAGACCAGACAGCATCTATGGGAGGAGGTAGAATGATGAAGGGTTTCGGCCCGAAACGTCGTCACTACCTCCTCCCATAGATGCTGTCTGGCCTGCTGAGTCCTGCCAGCATTTTGTGTTTTTATTCATTTTTTGGACGTTGGTTTTGGCAATGGCAATTCTTCTTTTTATTTCTACTTTACTTCTAGCATCTTGTGATATAAAGCTACCAAGGTAATTAAAGCCGATCTTTTGTTCAATCTCTTGGTTACCGATAGACAATTGGCAGTTGGGAGTATCCTGCCCTTTTTATATTTCCATATATGTGTTTTTTTTTTACCGTTGATGGTTAGACCAAAATCTGCACTTGTTTGTACTAATTTGTCTAGGAGGATTTGTAAGTCTTCTGCAGCACTTGCTATTAGGGGGGTATCGTCTGCATATCTTATATTGTTGATGCAAACAACTCCAATTTTTATCCCATCTAGGTCTTCTATTTCTCTGAGAATCATTTCAGTATAGATATTAAATAATTCCGGTGAGGCAACGCATCTCTAACTCCCCTTTGAATTTTAGTCTAACTGTTTATATTATCATCAATTTTTACAGCCACTGTTTGATTCCAGTATAAATTTTGAATACGTTACTGGTCCCTTCCGTCAATGTTTAGTTAAATGAGAATTTGAAATCGTTTTTCATGTTACGCTTTGTCGAATGCTTTAGTGAAATCAATAAAAAATAAAAAGACATCATTTTGACACTCAATTTCCCTTTCTGAAAGCATTCGTAGTATGAAAATTGCGTTCCTTGTTCCTCTGTCCTCCATAAGCCCATATTGCAGTTCAGAAGTTTCTGGCCTTAACTTGTTTTTAATTCGACTCAGAACAATTATCAACATAATCTTTATTATGTGACTCATAAGACTGATTGTTCTATAATTTTCGCAGTCAATAGTTCCAGGAATTTTAGGCAGAATTATAAATACTGATTTCAAGAGATCGTCAGGCAATACACCAGACTCATATATGCCATTAAACTCTTCAAAATGAATATCCATGCCCAGATCTTCTGGGGCTTGTATGATTTCCACTGAAATTTCATCAGGTCCAGAGACATGGTCAACTTTTGCCCCTTTTCCACTGAACTCTCACATGGTTAGCTTGCTCACCAGTGTGGAATAGACCTTCACATACTCCTTTCATAGGATTTATCTTAACACCAATGTTTTCCAAATTTAGCCCATTCTCTGAACTTCCACACACTTCTTTATTTTTGAGCAAGTCATTAATTCTATCTTCAGGACCCTTCATTCTATTAGTTTTTAGTTTAACATCTGCAAGTGATCCCTCTTTGTCAAAACAACACTTTTGATTCTGTCTCTCCAAATCACCTCCTTGAATAACATCAGCGAGTTGTTTACCTTCAAATTCCAAAACAAACTGTAATTGATTCACAGGCACCTTGTTAACAAGCGATTTTTCCTTCAGCCTGGTTACTGCTTCTAAAACCAATCCAGACATTAATTTTTCTTTATTCAATTTAGGAACAACACCTTTCCCTTCTCCTTCAATAATATTCACATCACCAGCTTTCATCTCCTCACTAACTTTTAACACACCTTCTAATACAAACAACTGAGAATTCTCACTTTCCACTGGTACCAACGTTAATCCTTTCTTCAGTAAACCAAGTCCATTTTATCCAAAACGACTGCATTCCTTTTCAACTAAATCAGATACCTCAGACTTTATCTGAGCTTCAACACTAGGTCCAGTATCCTGTGACTCCACAGGTACTTCAACAACCTGAAGACAAGCAAACGGGACATCTGCCTCTTCTAGGCTTCCAATACCAGTCCCCTTTTCAAATTCTAAGTTCCCCTGATCCTCCCAGTTACTTTCTGGGCAACTCCCATCCGGAGTAAACTCAACCCTGCGGGTTAAAGCAACTTCATCTGCTAACCCAGCAGACTCCTTCAAAGTAATGGCATCCTTTTCATCTAGGACTGCCCTTATATCATTATCGGGAACACATTTAAATTTTTCAACTTCTTCAAACAGTTCTGTCAAGCCAGACAGATCATCCGTATCCAACCCTGGACCTTCTAACTGCCTCATCTGTTTCTCATCCTTACTCTGTGCCTCTATAAATTCTCTCTTGGCTAAGGGTAAATCTACCTCCTCTCCTTTACCTTCCTTCACCTCCCTGTTCTCCGCTTTACCATCCCCTAACCCCTCTAGGTACAGGGTCGGTAAAAACGTCTCAGCCAAATCAACAGTGGACTCATTTAAACTGTCTTCTTTCTCAGCCGCCTTTCTCGACATGCTGCGAGTGATTGCGCATGCGGGATAGATCTTAGAATCCAGGGGCGTCTCCTCAGCCCTCACAGGCTTGCTTGTAAGCTTCACTGCTGAACACACGTCACCACCTACTACATCATTACCAAGAAGGACGTCCACGCCGTCTCTCGGTAATTCTGACCGCACCCCTACTTAAACAGGTCCAGATACCAGGTCATATTTTAAAATGATCTTGTGCAAAGGTACAGCTTCTGTCCCTTTTCCTATGCCTCTTAATACTACCTCTCCAGTTTCAGGACCGAAACCTAGCACCTTACTTAGGATCAATGACTGGTCAGCCCCAGTATCCCTCCAGATTCTCACTGGAACTGGAGTTTCTCCTTCTTTCACAGACACCGTCCCTCCAAAATAAATTTCTGACGGCCCTCTCGTACTCTATCTACCTTTGCCTTCCTCGTTGATATGCTGATCGACTCAATGCAACTTGTAGGGATTGCTGTTTTCCCTTTTCCTGTCTCCTTCTTCGGAGCAAAGCACTTAGATGCAATATGACCAACCTTTCCACAATTATAACAGGTCCAGCCAGGAACCTTCCTGCCAGCTTGCTTGTCCTCCTCCTTACCTTTACCACTAGCTCCCAGCTTATTCTCTGCCTTAGCCGGTGGACTTTCTCTACCGTCTCTACTGCCTTTCTGGTAACTGTTATTTGGGGGAAACTTTGTCTTGTGGGTTAGGGCATATTCATCTGCTAACCTGGCAAATTCCGTTATAGACTTATTCGACTTCTCGTTCAGATACGTCCGGATATTATCCGAAACACAACCTTTAAATTCTTCAAACAGAATTAACTCTCTTAAACGACAGAAATCCTCCTCCACCCTTTCTGCAGCGCACCAGCGATCCAAGAGCACACCGTTCTCGTAGGCAAACTCTGATACGTCTGATTCCACAGTTTATTTAAATCTCTGAACTTTTGTCTATACGCTTCAGGTACCAACTCGTAGGCCCGAGCCTGTTTTACTTCCTCATAATCCTCAGACTCTTCCATGTCGCATTTGCCCGTTGAGCCTTTACTTTTAATACACTTTGTAACAACGCCACCCACTGATCTCTGTGCCACTTCCGATTCACGGTCACCTTTTCAAAATGCAAGAAGTAACTATCCACAAGTGTGTCGTGTTGTAGTGATTGTAGAAATGTGGAATTACCATGAACTGCAGCAACATGCCCTTGATCCCATTGGCTATTTCAATCTGCAGTGATATACTTACCCTCGAATATATCGTCGCGTAGGCCTCTGCTGAGAACAGACCATTTATAAAGCAAAATATCCCAACACTGCATTTTATTCAGTCCTAACTAGCACATGGCAACCCATAATTTACATTGACATACCTTGGCCTCATCAGGTACTTTTCTGCTAATTTCATTGTCAGAACCTGTGAACGTGACATTAGCAGAGGTGGAAATTCAAAGTTATGTTCCCATGGATGTTGTGCATGGGACTTCAGCAAAGCCTTTGACAAGGTGTCACATGGCAGCTTGGTCTCGGTGATCAGGTCCCATGCTGTCCGGAGAGAGCAAATTGGATGTATTCTAAATTAGCTTCAAGGTAGCAAGCAAAGAGTGCTGGTTGAAGGTTTCTCCTCGCAATGGAGACGAGTAATTAGTGCTGTGCCATGTGGCTACAAGTTGGGACCTTTGATATTCGTTATTTTATTGCAATGACTTGGATGCGGTTGCACAAGGATTACTTGACAGGTAATTTCGCAGAATGCACAACATTAGTAGTTGCTGTTCACAGAGAAGATTATCGTAGCATCTAGGGGATCTAAATGGACAGGGGCTGGTAAAGAGATTGCAAACCCAATCTGATCAGCAGCGGATTCATGCAGATGTTGGGGCTTATGTGGAGGAAACAGCCAGAGGAAGTGGATGAGGCAGATGAAGTTGCATAAATCAGAAAGCAGTTGGGGTGTGTAGATGGAGTGAAGAAGCCAGAAGGGAGATGGCCCCATCACAGGAAACTGTGACCATCTCAGTGGGCACTGTGGTTGGCATTGTCTCGTTGGGCTGAACGCTCTGAATTTGGATTTTATTGCTCTGTGACTCTGTCAGTAGATGCGCCAGGTATCAGTGGACAGATATGGTGTGGAAGTGGTTACTAACAGGGAATGTTTGGTCCCCATGCCAAATGCTACAGGGGATGGAAATACTGTCATATTTGCAAAGTAGTCGTACTCTCTGACTCACTGTCTGCTTGTTGTGAAATTTAGAGCATCACCAGCAGGTGGAGCTGTCCTTCAGCGCGACCAAAGTGTAAACAAGACGACGACAATCAGCAATCGCCAGTCAGAATCAGAATGGACAAAGGTATGATCACAGGGATCTTTGAATTAAACTTTTATCGCGTTTGTACACAATAGTTCAGGTGGAAAAATAACTGACAGAGTTGTTAACAGTGCATAGAAAAGTTTCATCAAGCAATGTCATTTATCCCACTGGTAAAGCGGCCTTGAGCAATTGATCAATCCAACAGTTCCAGCGCAGGGACCTGACACCAGTAATGGTCGAATCACTCCGCTCATCATACAAAGCTTCAGCTGAGTGAAAGGAGCAGGGGCTCCTGAATCAGGTGGTCGTGAGTGAACCACAGACAGGAATGTGACAGCGATCTTGTCGTTTATGTGAATGTTCAGGGTCAGGGTCCATTTCACCTCCAGACAAGCCCTGATGTGTAAGACATCCTCAACCTTCATTTATAAAATTCAGTAGCAGATGATAGGAGCATTTTCGGGATTTCAGAGATTCTATGATAACACAGCATTTCAGGTTTTGGAAGGAAAGCTACCAACTCCCCCCTGGTTTTTCTTGCCTGCTACGCAAAGGAGGAGGGGTGCCACCGAAATCTGTTTTCTGTAGCGGAGCGGAGATCATTGCCGGTGCTGGGAATGGCTGAGGAACAGGAGGCAGCTCATTGTAGATACATTTGTGATCTGCTTCGGAGTTTTAACACCCCAGTGAATGTCTGGGCTGTGGAGAAATGGTGAACCTGAGTTTCTAAATATTTCCCTCTTGAGATGATCTTCTACCTGAATTTAAATTCCCAGGATCTTGGCTGGGAAACCCGGCAAAACCAATGACCAAATCTCTCTGTCACCTCTAGACAATGTGATTGTGCTTAAATCTGAGATTCCAGCTGGAATAAAAACGATGCTCCAGCCTGGAAACGGGTCCTTCGGCCCACATAATTCATGCTGATCTATATGTCCCATTTTCCTGCAGTTTTCCCAAATTTCCCGAGTAAACTTCTTCTCCCCTTTTTCCTGCCCACATACTCTCAATTTTGTAATTTTATTTGTGTTTGCGGCCTCTTCTGGATGCATGTAATTTATACCCATCAGCCACCACGTGAAAAAATGCCCCTTTGGTCCCTTTTAAATCTCTGCCCTCGAGTCTCAGACTCCCCTACCCGGGGAAAAAGACTGTGACCATCTACCCTATCTGCACCCCTGATTTGTGTGTGTGTGTGTGTGTGTGTGTGTGTGTGTGTGTGTGTGTGTGTGTGTGTGTGTGTGTGTGTGTGTGTGTGTATGTGTGTGTGCGTGTGCGTGAGTGTGTGTGTGTGAGTGTGAGTGTGTGTGTGTGTGTGTGTGTGTGTAAGGTTTCCCTTCAAGCTCCTGAGCTCCAGGGCAAGCTGCCCCAGCCCAACCATATAACACAAAAAACAACACCCTAGTCCAGTACCGTAGTGTTCATTCTTCACTTCACACTTTCCAGCTTCATCACCTCCATCCTATAGATTAGCAACTGCAACTACACACAAAGCTCTATAACCAAGACTTTGCCAATGACATGCATAGTTGTTACATGATGATCAGCAGGTGGGGAATAAGATGGGAACCAGGGGAGAGGACAGCATAGATCTCAGGGGAATGGTCAGCCTGGTCAACTCCAGTCCCCTTGTCCAGTCTCCAGCCCCTCGTGTGACAAAGCAACTGGACAATGTGTGATCCAGCAGACGGCACCATGTGTAATCCCGTTGCTGGTCTTTGTGTGACACAGACTACTGGACAGTTAGTGACCGAGGGAGATTTTAGCTTGTGGAAGATAATCACAGTGATATTTCCCGGTATCACCGGACACCGGTGCATTATGATCCCGTGGTCATCCTTGCGTTCAACTGCTGTGATTAGTATTACTGTGCTTATCGTGCTATTTTACTGGGAGTAAATGTGTCCGGTCACCGGCTTATCGGGATGGTCACCTGACAGGATGTACGGGTCACATTAACCAGCACAGTTTCACTCCAAATCTGGTCACAACACAGAGGAAAAAAAAACACACAACAACTACACTAAACTACACACCCATCTAGGACTGCATAAAGTGCACAAAACAGTGCAGACATTACAATAAATAATATACGTGACAATAGGGCAGTAAGGTGTCAGGCCAGGTGTTGGGTATTGCGGAGTCTGATAGCTTGGGGGAAGAAACTGTTACATAGTCTGGCCGTGAGAGCCCGAATGCTTCGGTGCATTTTCCCAGATGGCAGGAGGGAGAAGAGATTGTATGAGGGGTGCATGGATCCTTTATAATGCTGCTGGCTTTACGGATGCAGCGTGTGGTGTAAATGTCCGTAATGGCGGGAAGAGAGACCCCGATGGTCTTCTCAGCTGACCTCACTATACGCTGCAGGGTCTTGCGATCTGAGATGGTGCAATTTCCGAACCAGGCAGTGGTGCAGCTGCTCTGGATGCTCTCAATACAACCACCTTAGAATGTGATGAGGATGGTGGGTGGGAGATGGACTTTTCTCAGCCTTCACAGAAAGTAGAGACGCTGCTGGGCTTTCTTGGCTATGGAGCTGGTGTTGAGGGACCAGGTGAGATTCTCCGCCAGATGAACACCAAGAAATTTGTTTTGTTCACATTCAGAGACAGGCTGCTGGCTCTGCACCAGTCCGTTAGCTGCTGCACCTCCTCTCTGTAAGCTGACTCGTCGTTCTTGCTGTGTGTTGCAGCACAGTCGTGGGTCAGCAGAGTGAACAGCAGTGGTCTGTGCACACAGCCGTAGGGGGACTCCGTGCTCAGTGTGATGGTGTTGGAGATGGAGAATTAATCCAATTTTGTATCTGTAGGCAGGTTCAAGACACGGTTTTTTGTTGAGTTGGGTGAGAGCGGTGGAGACGTGGGATATCTGAGTTCAAGCCAACATTTTCCTTTTTATATTCACAGAGCCAGAGTTTACAATCTCCGACCTCCTGGCACAGGGGGAGGAATATCGACTGTACCAACTGACAAAATTCTACAGGGACAGACTCAAACAAGCAATTGAAGAAAAGGTTGAGAGACTGGGTTGGATGTTGACAAAGGAGGGACATTTCAGTAGAGAAGAAAATGAGGTGAGTGCAGTTCGTGTATTGTCACTGATCTGCTGGTATCAGAGGGAATAGTGATCAACATTAATCTCCTGGACGTTTTAGGAGATCGACTTGGGAATGGAGACTTTGATCTCTGACTTGTCTCTCGCAGATCTGGTTTCAGTTTTTAAGGTGGGGAGCACTGGGAACTGCAGGTTTAGCATCACCTTTTCTTGTATCACCTGCTGTATTTATCAGTGTGAAGTAAGAGCAGTGGCTGCATATCTGGACTTCCAAAAGGCATTCGGTCTGAAACTAATTTCTAATCTTGGCTGAACCGTCGGGTAGCTTCATGTCATCTCATTAATCCAGGATGAGTATTAAACTGTCAATTGGGCCAACTGGCTTGACTGCGGTACCTGAGGCAGGGAAACCAGCTAACCACAGCTTGTCTTGGTTCCGTGTGTTCCCAAACAATGTGTGGCTGACTTGCCATAGTCACAGCAAAGTACAGTGCAGAAACAGGCCTTTTGGCCCATCTATTCCATGCCAGACTACAGAATCTACTTATTCCCATTGACCTGCACCGGGCCATGGCGCTCTATACGGTCATTACGCATGCATCTATTCAGAATTCTCTTAACCACTTGCATTACTTGCCCTGCTAGCTAGTTTCGCACTCTCACCACCCTCTGAGTAAACCGGTTTCACCTTTGTACCCTTTGAACTTTTCACCTTTCACCCTTTGGTGATAACCTCTTGTTGTAGTAACTCTTTACCTCAGTACAAAATGCCTGTTTGCATTTATCCTATCTATATCCCAAAGTAATTGTGTACACTTCTATCAAATCTCCGCTCAGTCTTTCATGTTCCAATGAATAAAGTCCTAATCAGTTCACTCTTTTCTTATAACTTAGGTCTTCCAGTCCAGGTAACATCCTTGTAATGTTTTTTTTTTGTACTCTTTCAAACATTTCTATCTGTCCTGCAGGTAGGTGTGCAGAACTGCACATAATATCCAAATTAGGCTTCTCCAACGTCTTATACAACATCATATCGTACACGATATTTTCAATTACCAAGGATAATGCGCTAAGAAACTTACTTTCAGAGCCTATCAACATTTGCTGCCACTTTCAATGGCTTATGTACCTGTATTCCCAGATCACTTTGTTCTACCGGTCGCTGTGTAAGATCTACCCTGATTAGTCCATCCAAAGTGCAACATCTTGCACCTGTCTGCATTAAATTGCATCGGCCCCTTTTAAACCCATTCTCCGGTTGGTCCAGACCTCACTGCAAGCTCTTGTAATCTACCTCTTTGTCAACTGCTCCTTCCCAATGTTGGAGTCATCAGCAAATTTGCTGATGCTCTTAACCGTAATTTCATCCAGATCATTGATATAGATGACAAACAACAACAGGCACAGCACCGATTCCCGTGACACTGCACGAGCTACAGGCGCCAAACAGAAATGCAACAGTCTATAGTGACACTCCGGATTCCTTCCAAAAAGTTAGTGTCTAATCCAGTTTACTACTTTATCTTGAATGCTAAGCAACTGAATCTTCCAGACCAATCTCCTATACGGGACCTTGTCAAATACCGTGCTGAAGTCCATGTAGACAATATCCACAACCTTGCCTTCATCAACTTTCCTGGTAACTTCCTCGAAAAACTCTGAGATTGATTGGATGTGAAAGATCACGCACAAAGCCTATATCTTATGACCACAAACATCAATAGTTTGATCTAAAAGGGCAGAAGAAAGCACAAAACATAAAATAAATCTGGTGACTAGCTGATATCTCATGATCCCAAAAAATCAACAGGTTGTCCTGAAAGGGAAGAAGATCAATAGGATTTCCTGAAAGGGAAGGGGCAAACAAAAAAAAAAACTGCTAACTTGCTGAATATCTGACTAATGAGAGACAGGGACACACCATTTCAGGGTACTCTCCTTGGAGCTCACAAACAGTGATTGTCTTGTCCTAGATCTGAACTATTCAGCCATGAGTGGTATTAGAAAATCAAGTGTGTTACACCCGTGAGTAACTCTGTTCTCGTTGGGATTCATTGGCGCTGTCTGTAACGAATCACACAGGCATTATCCAAAGGCAAGAGGTAATCTGTAAATATGATGCTGATCTATAAATTCATCATCTGGAGACGTCTGCTTTACTGGTTAAATTTCTTTCACAACTGTAACTCCTCAGACCTGGTAGCAGTGAAACTGAGGGATTATTTTACAGTGCAGTGGGCCATTAGGGAATTATGCTGATTTATTTCATAATTGTTGTCCGTTATTCCCTACTGATATCTGTTCCAGAAGATCAATCATTCAAATCCAGGACAGAGAACATAGAACATAGAATAGTACAGCACAGTACAGACCCTTCGGCCCACAATGTTGTGCTTACCCTTAAACGCTGCCTCTCTTATTTCTCAGAGCAATGTCCTAAGTCCATCCATATTCAGTTACCTTAATTCCATCATAGGTGTATGTTGCTTGAAGACTATTCAATGTTTAATTCATAATTCCTCAGTTAATCTGGAAGCGCATGCCTGCATTCAGGAAGTGATCAGCATTTTACGGTATGAGTGCCAGACAGTAACTATCTCCATTATAAGATAGCCGCACTGACATTTCTTAATCTTCCTTTATCTTTACACATCATAAGACCATAAGGCATCAGAGCACAATTGGCCATTAGGCCCATCGATTCTGCTCCGCCATTACATTATGGGTGATTTACTATCCCTCTCAACTTTGCTGACCAGACTAGTCCAGAAGATACCAACCACTGTTTTAAATATACTCAATGACCTGGTCTCCGCAGCTGTCAGTTCCAATGGATTCTGCAGTTTCACTACTCCTCGGCTAAATAATCTCCTCAATTCTGTTCTAAATGGACGTCCCTCTAATCTGAGGCTGTTCCGTCTGGTTCTAGACTCCCCCACTTAGAAACATCATCTCCACGTCCTCTCAATGCCTTTCGATATTCCACAGGTTACAATTAGATTCCCCCTCATCCTTCCACACTCCAGCCAGTACAGGTGCATCCAGGATCCATTCCCATCAAAAACTGGTTTAATATCACAGGTTCTGTTAGTTTAGATTCCTCTCTGGATTTTTCACAACGCCATCACATATTTTCTCTGATCAGGGGTTCAAAATATGCGAGTGCGGTCTGGCCAGTGCTTGTTCTTCTATTCTGATCCTCTCGAAATGAATGCTGGCATTTGTATTTTCCTTTCCGAACACCGACTCAACCTGCACGAAATCCTGCACCAGGTCTCCAGACACTTTTTACAACTCCGATTTCTGAATTTTCTCCCAGATTCAAAAATATTCTACGTCTTCATTATTTCTGCTAAAGTATATGGCCACGTACCTCACTATACTACATTCCAATTGCCACTGATGTGTCCACTTTTTCATCGGTCTATGTGGGACACCTGGTCAAAGGTCCTCGGGAAGTCCAAGTAAACAACTTGCACTGACTCTCCGTTGTCGACCCAGCATGCTGTTCTCTCAAAAAATTCCAACAGTTCTGTCAGGCAAGATTCCCTCCCATGGATGTTGGCCTTTTTCTTATCATGTGCGTCCAAATACCCCGAAACCTTATCCTCAGTTATCGACTGCTGACATCTTCCCAAACGCTGATCAGACTAACTGGCCTATAGTTTAAAATGATCAGTCCTCCGGAACCATTCCAAAATCTAGTGATTCTTGAGCGATCATTACTAATGTCTCCACAATCTCTTCAGCCTCCTCCTTCAGAAGCAATCGCGTGCAGTTGATCTGGACTCATCTATCTTCAGAACTTTCAGCTTCCCAAGCGCCTTCTCTGCAATAATTGCAAATACACTCACTTCTGCCACCAGACACTCTCAAATATCTGGCACGTTCTAGTGTTTTTACAGTGAGGACTGACGCAAAATGCCGACCAATACCTTCCGGCATTTCCTTGTCCCCTGACAGTACCGCTCCACTGTCATTTTCAAGCATCCCAATATCCACTCTCCTCTCTTTCAATCTTCATATATCAGACGGACGTTTTGGTAAGCTATTTTACATCATTCTCTAGCCTGCCTTCCTATTTCATATCTTCTCTATTTACGGCTTTTTAATTGCCTTCTGTTGGTTTGTAGAAACATCCCAGTCCTCCAGCTTTCTACTATATTTTGTAATATTCTGTGCCCTCTCCTTTGCTTTTGTGCTGCTTTGACTACCTCGTCAGCCACGGATGATCATCCTCCCTTTAGAATAATTCTTCATCATTGTGATTGTTTGTCCTCCGAGAAACTTCAGCCATTCCTGCTCTGCCATTGTCCCTGTTAGTGTCATTTTCAAATTTATTATTGCCCAGCTCCTCTCTCATGCCGAGGTAATTCCTTTATTCTACTGTAGCACTGATACCTCTAACTTTACTTTCTCCCTTTCAACCTGCTGGCTGAGTTCCGCTATTTTATGATCACTGCCTCTTAAGAGTTTATTTAGCTGAAGCTCCCTAATCAAATCTGGTGCAATACACAAAACAGACTCCAGATCCGCCTTTCCTATAGTGGGCTCAACCATAGGCTTCTCTCAAAAGCCATCTCATTGGCATTCTATAAATTCCCTCACTTGGGATTCAGCACCGACCTGATTTTCCAAAGCTACCTACATATTGAAATTCCCCGTGACAATTTTAGCAGTGACCTTTTTCCATGCCTCTCCTCTCCCCCGTTGTAATTTGTAGCCCACATCCTGCCTACTGTTAACACGCCTGTATATAATTTCCATCAGGGTCATTTTACCTAAGCAGTTTCTTAACATCCTCATCGTCTAATCCGACATCACCTCTTTCTCAGGACTTTTCATTTTTAATGACAGCAGTTTCGACCCAACACTGTCACCTAGTTGTGTATCCTTTCGATTCAATATTTATCCTTGGATTTAAGCACCCAACTATAAACTTTTGTCAGCCACGATTCAGTGATGCCCGCCATCCATTTGTTTTTGCTCTCTCTCCCCTCTCTCCCGTTCTTGTTGTCACATCTTGTTGATGTAATGCTGTACATTGACAGATCGAGGAAATTAATCACATTGCATCTACTGCAGGGTGTCAGGAAATCCTTATTCTTACACACTATTGATTTAGAATTTCCTTCAGTTACTGTTTCTCTGTTAATGACTGAACCCAGAGAGGATGAGGCAACAGCCCAGTGACAGCATCTGTTCTGAAGCTACCGGGGCCATGAACAGATACTTTCCTGCACATTCTCCATGTCTGTCTGTCTGCTCCACAATAAGTCCATTGTTTCCTTTTGTAGAAAGTCACTGAACTGACAGAGAAGGGAAACCGGACAGAGAGTTCCAGACTCTTCCTCAGTTTGGTGAATGGCAAAGGCTCCCGAGCCCGGAGGGCGATGTGGGAATCCTTTCTGATGTGGAGGACTGAGTTACCGAAGTTGGACAGAATACTGAGGGAAATACAGGAACATGGTATGTTAAAACCACGCACTGAACACAAAGGCACATTGAGATAAACATTTTAGTTATTTTAATTATTTTAGCTCTGTTTCCATGGATTTTTTAATATTTAAACAGGTCCTGATCCACAGGAATACATGAACATCGGCCAAGGTTTATCTGAATTACCCACTCAGCTGATAGGTGAGTGATCAAATGCACAGTTCAAACCACATCTCAAGTGTTAGTCTGTGACTTGGCAAAACCTGGGAATCAAAATTCGCCATTAATCATTCGCTGATCTCTGGAGTCAAGCAACAATTCAACGAATCTCTCTTTGCAGCCTGAATATTCTACAATATATTTTTCTATTAATCCAGCTGTTGGTTCTGCTGAAGCCTTCACTCCAGGTCCTAACGCTCTGGGAATCCCAACACACCCTAGGCAGGCTCCTGATACACTGTATGACCCAGTCCAGGTGACTTTTCTATCTTCAGACCTTTCATCTTCCAAGCCCCTTTTCCTTTGTAATAGCACTACACGCAATTCTGTTTGCTGATGTTCTTTACCTTTTGGAATTCTGCTAGTGACTTGCACAGAGTTTGTCTGGCATTTCCTTTTCACCCGTTACTGCAACTACAACAGCAGTTTCTAGTGGTCCGATATCGACCCTCTCCGTTCTTTTACTCTTTATATATCTGGGAATGAAAAAAAATATATACTTTGGTATCCTTTCTTATATTATTGACCATTTCCTTGCATTTCCTGCACATTCATTTATAACTAGGAGCATCTATAACATAGTTGACTCCGACATGACCCTAGTCACCAGACTCTAGACACTAGAATACTACAGCACATTACAGGCTCTTCCGCCCTGGATGTTGTGCCGACCCATGTATTCCTTTAAAAAGAGTACCAACCCCACACTACCCCGTGACCCTCTATTTACCCTCTAGGTAATAAACACTCACTGTGCCCATATTGACATATAATTTTGGTAAAATACCCTGGTCTGAAACAGATCTGGAAGATATGCAAAAAAATAAGAACTTAAATAGCAATTTCTGGAAAACCCCATGTGCACTGGAGCGCACTTGGATTGATATGAACGAGGACAGTATGAGGATGATGAATAACAGATCTAAAAAAAATGAGACAACAGCCAGATAAAAATTTTCAGGATCAGGGTTAATATCATGGACACATGTCGTGAAAATTGTTTTTCTGCGCCAGCAGCACGATTACAGTAAAGTGTGTGCAGTGAGTCTGTATTTATGTATACAATTGTGGAAATAGAATTGTATCAGCGTGAATTAATCAGTCTGATGGCCTGGTAGAAGAAGCTGTCCCGGAGCCTGTTGGTCCTGGCTTTTATACTGCGGTACCATTTCCCGGATGGTAGCAGCTGCAACAGTTTGTGGTTGGTGAGACTTGGGTCCAGAATGTTCTTTCGGCACTTTTTACCCCCTATCTCTGAAATGACCTGAGTAGTAGGAAGTTCACATCTACAGATGCACTGGGCTGTCCGCAACACTCTCTGCAGAGTCCTGCGATTGAGAGAAATACAGTTCCCATACCAGGCAGTGATGCAGCCAGTCAGGATGCACAAAATTGTGCCCCTATAGAAAATCGTTAGCATTTAGGGGCCCATCCCAACCGTTCTCAACCATTTGTTTTTCTGTTTTTCTTTTTTTTTGTTCAGACTAGAGAATATGCCAGGCAGGATGTTGGAATGCTCCTCTTGCAGGATGTGGGAAGTCAGGGAGACATCCAGTGTCCCTGACAACGATACCTGCAAGAAGTGCATCCAGCTACAGCTCATAACAGACCGCATTAGGGAACTGGAGCAGGAGCTGGATGACCTCCGGATCATTCGGGAGACTGAGCAGTTTATAGATAGTAGCTTCCGGGAGGTAGTTACACCTAAGAAACAGGGCACAGGTAATTGGGTTACCATCAGGCGAGCGAAGGGGAAAGGACAGATAATGTAGGGTTCTTCTGTGGCCATTCCCCTCCAAAATAGGTATACCAATTTGGATACTGTTGGGGGGGGGGGGGAGGATGGCCTACCTGGGACAAGCTGCGGCAGCCGGATCTCTGGAACTGAGTCTGGTTCTGCAGTGCAGAACGGAGGGAGGAGGAAGAGGAGAGCGGTCGTGATAGGGGACTCCATAGTCAGGGGTTCAGACAGGAGATACTGTGGTTGTGACAGAGACTCCCGGATGGTTTGTTGCCTCCCGGGTGCCATGGTCAGGGATGTCTCTGATCGCCTGCACAGCATTCTGAGGTGGGAGGGTGATCAGCCAGATGTCATGGTACACATCGGTACCAATGACATAGGTAGAAAGAGTCAGGATGTCCTGAAGAGTGAGTACAGAGAGCTTGAAAAACAGGACCTCGAGGGTAGTAATCTCCGGATTGCTGCCTGTGCCACGTGCCAGTGAGGGTAAGAGTGCGATGCTCTGGCAGATGAACACGTGGCTGAGAAACTGGTGTAGGGGGCAGGGTTTCCGATTTCTAGATCATCGGGACCTCTTCAGGGGCAGGTGGGGCCTGTACAAGAGAGACGGGTTACACCTGAACTACAAGGGCACCAATATACTTGCAGGGAGGTTTGCTAGTTTCATTGGGGAGGGTTTAAACTCGATGGGAACCAGAGTGCCAGAGTAGATGGTGGAACGGGGGTAAAAATAAATGATGTTGGTAGTTCATGCAAAGTCACAAATAGCAAGGTTGTGTGTGCTGGTAATAATCTTCTGAGGTGTGTATATTTCAAAGCGTGGAGTATTGTGGGAAAGGCAGACGAGCTGAGGGCCTGGATTGACACATGGAATTATGACATCATAGCCATTACTGAAACTTGGCTACAGGAGGGGCAGGACTGGCAGCTCAGTGTTCCAGGGTTCCAATGTTTCAGACGTGATAGAGACAGAGGGATGAAGGGTGGGGGGTGGCTTTGCTAGTCAGGGAAAATATTACAGCAGTGCTTCGGCAGGACAGATTAGATGGCTTGTCTACTGAGGCCATATGGGTGGAGCTGAGAAACAGGAAGATATGACCACATTAATAGGGTTGTATTATGGACTACCCAATAGTCAGTGAGAATTGGAGCAGCAAATCTGCAAAGAGACAACAGACAACTGCAGGAGACAGAAATTTGTGATTGTAGAGGATTTTAATTTTCCACACATTGATTGGGACTCCCATACTGTTAAACGTCTAGATTAGAGTTTGTAAAATGTGTTCAGGAAAGCTTTCTAAAACAATATATAGATGTACCAACTAGGGAGGATGCAATATTAGATCTCCTATTAGCAAATGAGTTAGGGCAGGTGATGGAAGTCTGTGTAGGGGAACACTTTCGTTCCAGTGATCATAACGTCATTAGTTTCAACTTGATCAGGGATAAAGATAGATCTGGTCCTCGGGTTGACTTTCTAAACCTGAAAAGAGCCAAATTTGAAGAAATGAGAAGGGATCTAAAAATCGTAGATTGGGATAGGTTGTTCTCTGGCAAGGATGTGATTGGTAAGTGGGAGACCTTCAAAGGAGAAATTTTGAGAGTGCAGAGTTTGTATGTTCCTGTCAGGGTTAAAGGCAAAATGAATAAGAATAAGGAGCCTTGGCTATTGAGAGATATTGGAACTCTGATAAAGAAGAAAAGAGATGTATAACATGTATAGGCAACAGGGAGGAAATAAGATGCTTGAGGAGTATAAAAAGAGTAAGAAAATACTTAAGAAAGAAATCAGGAGGGCTAAAAGAGGACATGAGGTTGCTTTGGCAGTCAGGGTGAACGATAATTTTAAGAGCTTCTACAGGTATGTTAAGAGCAAAATGATAGTAAGGGATAAAATTGGTCCTCTTGAAGATCAGAGTGGTCGGCTATGTATGGAATCAAAAGAAATGGGAGAGATATTAAATGGGTATTTTGCATCTGTATTTACTATGGAAACTGGAATGGAGTCTATGGAAACAAGGCAAACAAGTCAGGAGGTCATGGAACTTATACAAATTAAAGAGGTGGAGGTGCTTGCTGTCTTGAGGTAAATCAGAGTAGATAAATCCCCAGGACCTGATAGGGTATTCCCTCGGACCTTGAAGGAGACTAATGTTGAAATTGCAGTGGCCCTGGCATAAATATTATGTCGATATCCACGGATCGGGTGCCAGAGGATTGGAGGATAGCTCATGTAGTTCCGTTGTTTAAAAAAGGCTCAAAAAGTAAGCCGTGAAATTATAGGCTGGTATGTTTGACATCGGTAGTAGGTAAATTATTGGAAGGAATAGTAAGAGATAGGATCTCCAGGTATTTGGATAGACAGGGACTTATTAGAAAAAGTCAGTATGGCTTTGTGCGTGGTAGATCATGTTTAACCAATCTATTAGAGTTTATCGAGGAAGTTACCAGGAAAGTGGATGAAGGAAAGGCAGTGGATGTTGTATACATGGACTTCAGTAAGGCCTTTGACAAGGTCCTGCATGGGAGGTTAGATAGGAAGATTCAGTCGCTAGATATACATGGAGAGGTAGTAAATTGGATTAGACATTGGCTCAATGGAAGAAGCCAGAGAGTGGTAGTGGAGGATTGCTACTCTGAGTGGAGGCCTGTGACTAGTGGTGTGCCACGGGGATCTGTGCTGGGTCCATTGTTATTTATCATCTATCTCAATGATCTGGATGAGAATGTGGCAAATTGGATCAGCAAATTTGCTGATGAAACAAAGATTGGAGGTGTAGTGGACAGTGAGGAAGGTTTTCAAAGCTTGCAGAGGGATTTGGACCAGTTGGGGGAATGGGCTGAAAAATGGCAGATGGAGTTTAATGTGGACAATTGTGAGGTATTGCACTTCGGAAGGTCAAACCAAGGTAGAACATACAAGGTAAATGTTAGGACACTGGGGAGGGCAGTAGAACAGAGGGATCTGGGAGTATAGATACATAATTCCCTAAAGGTGGCGTCACAAGTAGATAGGGTCATAAAGAGAGCATTTGGTACATTGGCCTTTATAAATCAAAGTACTGAGTTTAAGAGTTGGAATGTAATGGTGAGGTTGTATAAGACATTGGTGAGACTGAATTTGGAGTATTGTATGCAGTTTTGATCACCTAATTGCAGGAAGCATATTAATAAGGTTGAAAGAGTGCAGAGAAGGTTTACAAAGGTGTTGCCGGGACTTGAGAAAAAAAAAACAGTGGTCATGGGTTAAGGGTGAAGGGGGAAAAGTTTAAAGGGAACATTGGGGAAGGTGCTTCTTCACACAGAGAGTGGTGGGAGTGTGGAATGAGCTGCCAGATGAAGTGGTGAATACGGGATGACTTTGACATTTAAGAAAAACTTGGACAGGTATATGGATGAGAGTTGTATGGAGGGATATGGGCCAGGTGCAGGTCAGTGGGACTAAGCAGAAAAATGGTTCAGCACAGCCAAGAAGGGCCAAAAGGCCTGTTTCTGTGCTGTAAAGCTCTACGGTTCTGTGGTTCTATCTGAGGTGAAAGAGGTGCTGTTGTGCCTTTTTTCACCACACAATTGATGTGTACAGACCACGTGAGGTCCTCAGTGATGTGAATGCCGAGGAACTTAAAGCTGTTCACTCTCTCAACCCCAGATCCATTGATGTCAATAGGGGTTATCCTATCTCCATTCCTCTTGTCTTTGCAACATTGCATCCAGCTCCTTTGTTTTTGCGACATTGAGGGAGAAGTTGTTTTCTTGTCACCACTGTGTCTGGGTGGTGACTTCTTCTGTGTCGGCTGCCTCGTTATTATTTGAGATTTGGCCAATAAATATATCCTCAGCAAATTTAATTAGCAGATTGGAGCTGTGGGTAGCGACACAGTCATGCGCATACAGAGAGTAAAGGAGGGAGCTTAGGACTCAGCCCTGAGGAGCCCTGAAGGCCGAGGTCTCTGAGGTGAGGGAGCCCACTCTTACCACTTGCTGGTGATCTGACAGGAACTCCAGGACCCAGCTGCACAAGGCAGGGTGAAGGCCGAGGTCTCTGAGCTTCTTGTCAAGCCTGGAGGGAATGATGGTATTGAATGCTGAACTGTAGTCTAATAACATCATTCTCACATAAGCATCCCTCTGCTCCAGATGTTTAAGGAGGTGTGCAGAGCAGTGGCTATTGTGTCATCTGTTGATGGGTTGTGTCGGTAGGTGAATTGTAGGGGGTCCAGTGTGGGTGGTAACAAGCTGCAGATGTAGTCCATGACCAGTCTCTCAAAGCATTTGCTTATTATTGAGGTGAGTGCGACAGGACGCCAGACGTTCAGGCATGTTGCCTTAGTTGTTTTAGGTACAGGAACAATGGTGGATGATTTGAAGCAGGAGGGAACTCTACATTGGGAGAGGGTGAGATTAAAAATATCCGTAAATACACCTGCCAGTTGTGCCGCGCGCATCCTGAGTACCCGCCCTGGGATGCCGTCCGGTCCCGCAAGCTTGCGACTGTCCATTCGTTGGAAACACCTGCGGATTTCAGCCTCAGAGATGACCAATGTGCAGGTCGCTTTGTCGGCTCTCCTCGGGGTCTCAGTGTTGGCGATATCGAACCGAGCGTAAAGAGACTTAGATCCTCTGGGAGACAGGCAGCGATGTTGGCAGCACCACTGCACTTAGCTCTGAAGTCTGCATTGGGGTGCAGAGCTTGCCATAAGCTGTGTGTGTTGTTGGTGGAGAGTTGTGCCTGAATACGATCTCTGTATTGTCGTTTCACTGCCTGGATGACTTTGCACAGATCGGAGCTGAATTTCTTGAGCTCCTGCTGATCACCGGCAATGTAAGCAGTCGGTCACACGGCAAGTGCTGTTCACACGGAACTGTTGATACAAATTTTGTGGTTTGGGAAGTCCTGACCGATTTCTGAAGGAAATCATCTCCCCTCTGTGACAATAACACACAACTGGGGGATGTTGTTATTACACAGCTGTGATAATAACAGCCGGGAACTCCCTTGGCAGCCGGAAAGGTTTACGCAGCAGCACCAGGTACTCCAGATCTGGGGAACAAAAGGATTTGAGGGCATGGACATTCTGGGGTTCCACCAAGCATTAATGATAATGAAACATACCCTAAATCCTGTTCTCTTCCCAAATAGTGTGTGTGTGTGTGTGTGTGTGTGTGTGTGTGTGTGTGTGTGTGTGTGTGTGTGTGTGTGTGTGTGTGTGTGTGTGTGTGTGTGTGTGTGTGTGTGTGAGGGGGGGTGGTGGTACTAGATGACGACACGATTGTTGGTGACGGTAGGGGCCAATTCTGGAACTGTGCACTCGCGAGCAATTGGGACACAGGGACAGCTGGGACGCAGGCGCTTGGGTAGTTGGATCCTTCTTGCATCCCCTCTTCTTTCCAGCAGTCGCTCTTCTGGGTTCCTCAAAATTCCTGGCTTTTCCGTGGATCAGCGGCTGCCACTCGTTGACCTCCATATTTACCTGAGAGAGCCTCTGCTTAATTTGGTCCTTGTACCTCCTGCGCGGGGCACCACGATCTCTCTTGCCCTGAGAGAGTTTTCCGTAGAGTACTGCTTTCGGTAACCTGGAGTTATCCATGCGAGACATGTGGCCTGTCAGACGGTGGATCTGGCTGAGCAGCAAAGTGGCTTCAGGGCCTGGAAGTTGAATATATATAACTGTGCATGTCTGTGTGATTATATGAAATATTAAACTAAATAAGTAGTGCAGAAATAGAAATTTAAAAAGAGATTAGTGAGTCACTATCGATGGGTTCAATGTCCAGTCAGAAACTAGATGGCAGAGGAGAAGTTGCTCCTGAATCGTTGAGTGTGCGCCTTACTCCGTTCCTCGTGAACCAGACGATGATGCAGCCAGTTCCAATGCTCTGCAAGTTACATCTGTAGAAATATTCAAGTGATGCTGGAAACTCCTGATGAAATATAGCCACTGTTGTGCCTTCTCTGTAGCTGCATCGATATATTGGGTCCAGGTTAGATACTCGGAGATATTGACAGCCAGGAATTTGGAATTGCTCACTCTTTCCACATCAGATCCCTCTGTGAGGACTGGTGTGTCGTGTTCCCTCAGCTCGCCTTTTCTGAAATCCACAATTAGCTCTATTGACACACTGTCAGAACGCAAGCAGGATTCAGCACTCCATGCACTCATATGCAAATCTGATAAGGGGTACACATCACTGAACGTAAATGAAAGCATAACCCATAAAAATGAAGAAACTATCATAATAGTAGAAAACGTTAACCAATGGAAGAGTCTGACTCCCCACGGAGGACATCGACACGATCTGAGCCGATTAGATGTCGACAAGGAAGCGTCGAGCCCCTGTCTCAGAGTTGGAGACCTCTTCCCAGAAACAGAAGGGATCATTGTAGCAATACAGGACAAGGATGTTGACACATGTAGTTATCAATAATACAGAATGAACAACTCATAGGTCCAAGACGATATATGCTGAAAATTATAAGAGAAACTACAAACAATCTGACTTTACAAGATCCTGCAGTAGTTCAACTGAATCTCATTACTTGTACAAGCACAATAAAATGGCGGACAACATTCACAAAAACATTGCTTAAACTACAACTGATGAAAAACACCATAATTTACTAAACGTACAAGCCTTTTCCAATTTTAGAGTTAGAGTCCTTTCTATCATACTGCGTCCCATCATTATTTCAGATAGGATAATACATGATCTGCGTTCGGATGTAATTTTACAGGATAAACAAGCAAAAGCAACTTTTTAAATATATATAGCCATTCCAAACACACATAACTTACAGAAATAAATTAGTAAAAAACAATACCAGAAATATGTTGAATTGAAAGGGCAAAATGAAAGACTATGGAACACGAACAGGGTATTATTTATCCCAATTGTAATATCAATAACTGGTATCATCCTAAAGGCTTTACAGAATAGTATTAATAAATTAGGCCAAAACGGTGATACTTGTGTAAATCTTCGAAAACCCATAACACTATACAACATGAGAATATCTGAAATCTCCTATCAATTGAAACATGAGTGTCCTTGGCTATGCCTGTACCTCAAGTTTTACCAGTTTAGGCTAAGATAATAATAATAATAATAATAATAATAATAATAATAATAATAATAATAATAATAATAATAATAATAATAATGACTTATTTATAAAGCACCTTTCATCCAGACGATGCCGTTCAAACCGCATCACAACGGGATAAAGTGCAAACTAGAAAATAAAAGACAAAATGTGTCAGTCCTAATATACACCTCAGACTTCTGCACAGTACTGTAGTTTAAGGTGTTGAATTCTACAGTTTAGGAACATAGTCCCAAAAAAACTCAACGCTGACCTCTCAATGATCCTTTGACCTTCTACCTTATCGTCTGCCTGCACTGCATTTTCTCGGCAACTGAAACACTGTTTCCCTGAACTATTCTGTTCCATTTTTCCTTGTACAACCTCATTGCACCGATGTGACGTAATGATCTATTTGGATCGCATGCAGAAAAGTTTTCCATTTTACAGTGGGGCTGTCACAATAATAAACCAATTTACCGATTGTCAATAATACAGCGCCCCTTGGTTGCTTAAGATTGTTATAACCGGGGGGGGGGGGAGGGGGGGGGGACAGTGCGGATGAGCTGCCACGACCTATTAAATGCTCCCGGTGGCGAGTAGCCTCTGTCCAGCTCTTGGCCTTCACGTGCGGTTTAGCCACTAATCCCGGTGGAAGCGTTTCTTCCCACAGGAGAAGGGGCAGAGGTGGGTTACTGGTGTCTTACAACCAGTCGCTTTGGGCAGATGGGGCTTGTCGGCTGTGATTGGCAGCTCACCCAGGAGCAAGAAAACTCTGATCTCAAAACTCCACTGCCTTGTAACTGTAACCCCTCATGGGGAAGAGTTTGGGAGTAAACCCAGTGGGAAAAGCCTGGAGCTGGAGTCCCTGAGTCAGTGTTAAATGGTGTTCAACGCAGACTGGCATCTCCTGCGACACCTCTGGTGCCAAGCTGTGTCAGTCTCTGCCGTTCCTTTGTGTACATCAGATGCATGGAGAGAGGGAGCTTGCTACATCGGCAGAAGCTTCCTCTCCATATCGGAGTGTCCCGGCTTGCAGGAGCAGGACATCCATGGTCGACTCTGACAGACGGAGGCCTCATTAGACAGAACCCCACACCCCCACAGCAAGACTGATGAGTAGCAGTTGCCAAGACTTCACCACCCTCTCCCACAGACACGATGTACATCACTGACACAGACCCTCGTGGCTTCTGCCATTAACACAGATTCCATCTTTCCACCAATCCTCCATCACTGTGATTGAAAACTACCCATTTTCATTCCTGTCATTCCGATGGGTTATCGATCCGCAACTTCACTGTGATTCTCCCCCAGACGCTGCCCGACTTGAGTATTTCCCGCGTATTCTGCTCCTGTTTTGATGCAAGAGCAGTGGACACCTGTGACTCCCCAGTGTGCAGATTGGCCAAAATGCACAGTGTCCTGCTCTCCATAGTTCCAAACCAGATCAACATTAACATCGTCTGTTAATGAGGCAAACAATGCTTTAAATATAGTGAAATGTTGTTGTAACGGGAGTGCAGTCAGGACTGCAATAGGATATTCAAGATTCCAAAACTTTGTCATTCCAACCGTACATCAGCTCTGCAGGGCAGAATGAGACAGCGTTTCCCAGGGGCAAGAGCAATCATAACATAACAAATGCAACACTAAATAATAAACACAACAATAAATAGTAAAACACAACAGCCACATGTCGCTTTAAATCAAGTTATAAGTGTCCGGTGCAAGTTAAAAGTGTCCAAAGCAGAGTCAGGTAGAGCAGCTATTTAGCAGTCTGACCGCCTGTGGGAGGAAGCTGTTTAATAGCCTTGTGGTTTTAGTTTTGATGCTCCTGTAACGTTTACCTGATGGCAGAAGAACAAACAGTTCATGGAGAGGGTGTGAGGGGTTTTTAATGATGTACCGTGTCTTCTGGAGGCATCGACGTTGAAAGAGGTCTTGGACAGAAGGTAGGGAGACCCCAATAACCTTCTCTGCTCCCCTAACCACCCCCTGCAAGGCTTTTTTGTCGGCAGCACTGCAGCTGGAGTACCAGGTTGTGATGCAAAAGGTCAGCACACTCTCAACCACGCCTCTGTAGAATGTAGTTAAGATGTTAGTGGGGAGTGATGCTTGTTTAAGCTTCCTCAGAAAGTGCAATCAGGGGAATGTTCACCTTCACAAATAACTAGAACCAGAACATGAGGATTGGACATTTTCAGGGACATCCATTGCTGTCAATTCTGTGTCTGTGAACAGAATTTTACTTTCTGTGCTAATATCCATGGAAGCATTGAATTTATTCATGTAATCTCAAACACTGAATGCTGAAATACCGTGATAAAGTTCTTTGTCAGATGAGCCATTTAACGTTTTGAATATGTTCTCTGTTCCCATGGAAGATGTTCAACAAAAACACAAGGAGACTCTGCGGGCACAAACTGAAACACTGAGAGTGAACACGATCCTGATGACGGAGAAGGTGAAGGTTTTCCAGCTGGCTGATCGATACGCTGAGCTCACGGTCATTTCTACTGTTCGAGATTGGACACTGGTGGAACATGAGCTGCTGGCAAGAGGCAGAGAGCATGAGGATTATAGAGAGGAACAACTCCGCAGACAGCTGGAAAAAATCCGTACTGATCAGTTATTCCAGAGCAGCTTTTCCCGGAGTAAATCCAAATCTGGGAGTTCAGCAGCAGTTGCCGGAGTCCCGGGAATCGGGAAAACAACGATGGTACAAAAGATTGTTTATGACTGGGCCATGGGGAAAATATACCAACAATTCCAGTTTGTCTTCAGTTTCAAATTCCGAGATTTAAACACCATTAGTTGTAGAATAAACCTGAGGGAACTGATTCTGAATCAGTATCCTTACTTTGGGAATATCCTGAGAGAAGTCTGGAAGAACCCAGAGGGATTACTGTTTATATTCGATGGTTTAGATGAATTCAAACACAAAATCGATTTTGCGGACAGTCGGAGAGATACAGAACCCAAGCATCAGTGCCCAGATCCCGAGTGGTGGTGTGAAGTGTCTGACATTGTGTACAGTTTAATCCAGGGCAAGCTGCACCGAGGGTGTTCAGTGCTGGTGACCACCCGTCCCACTGCGTTACATTTATTGGAAAAGGCAAAGATCAGTGTCCGGGCTGAAATCCTGGGATTTTCTGGTGAGGAACGGAAGGAATATTTCATAAGACATTTTGAAGATCAGATGGTGGCGGAAGCTGTTTTCAATTATGTGAAGGAGAACGAGATCCTGTACACCATGAGCTACAACCCCTCCTACTGCTGGATCCTCGCTCTGACACTGGGCCCCTTCTTCACACAAAGAGTCAGGGACCCACAGCGAGTTCCCAAGACCATCACCCAACTGTACTCCTACTATATTTACAACATCCTGAAAAACCACGGCCGTGAGATTGAGAGACCCCGTGATGTGTTACTCAGGGTTGGTCAGATGGCCTTCAGAGGAGTGTTCGAGAAGAAGATTGTGTTTACAGATGGAGATTTGGTCAACTACAATCTGCAGCCTTCCCAGTTCCTGTCCGGGTTCCTGATGGAGCTTTTGGAGAGAGAGGATTCTGCCCAGAGCGTGGTGTACACATTCCCACACCTCACCATCCAAGAGTTTGTAGCTGCAGTCACACAATTCCTGAATCCACATCCCGGGGATATCCTGAAATTCCTCACTGATGCCCACAACACGACAGATGGGCGATTTGAGGTATTTCTCCGTTTTGTTGCTGGTCTCTCCTCCCCAATGACAGCTCGGGGCCTGGTGGAGTTTCTGGGTCCATTTCGTCATGAAACAACCTGCCGGGTGATTGACTGGGTGAAGGAGGAGGTTAAACGCAAGAGTGGAAACAAGAGGAGTAAAGCTGGTAAAAGGAGCCTCCTGAACACATTGCACTACCTGTTTGAGTCTCAGAATCGTGGACTGGCTCAGGCCACACTGGGATCTGTGGAAACACTTTCATTCAGTGGAATGACACTGACCCCGATTGACTGCGCAGTCCTGTCTCATGCCATCGGACTCTGTGATACAATAAAACACCTCGACCTGAAGGGCTGCAACATTCAGTGTGAAGGAATCCAGCGGCTGGGACCCGGGCTGCACAAGTGCCAGGAGTTGAGGTAACTTGATTTATCTCTCACTCGGAACTGTGAAACAGTTCTATTGTGTCATTTCAATGTAAAGAGATTTGGGTTAAACTGTGATAAATCAGATTGTGAAGAATTCTGACAAATGCCCAGGGGATCGGTCAGTAATTCCCCAAGGACGGGAGGGATCTGTGGTTCCTTGTGAAGGGATGTTGGAGACTTCATCAGATCAGTGAACAACGACCATTGGTTTAATGGTAGTAAATCACAGGAATGGCCGTGTTTCCTGATGCCTGTGACACGTCCATTGACAATGTTCCTTCTCACTGTTACTGACACCCAGACCGACACTGACTGCAGCAGGTGGGTCAGAGATTCACACCCCCTTCCCGGTGAGGGACAAGAGACCATCAGCAGACTGTCCCAGTGAGAAGGAAAGAAATACCATTGTGATATTGTCCTCCCCTGCTCTTGATAGTGTGTGACTTTGCTCACTACCAGATACACAGAGAGCGAGGCCGCATCTCCTCTGGGTCTCTGTTCAGACCCAACACACACGTACAAAGATTTTCTGCATCCTCTCGTTTTGTAGGATTATCGTTTACCCTTGGAATCCTCCTGTGGGACTTTGTATCCCAATCCCCATTCCTCCTGTGGGCTCTCTATTACCCTTTCCTCATCCTCCAGTGGAATGTATTTTCCCCACCCCCCTTCCTGCGGGATCTTTCTTCCCCATTCCCCTTCCTCCTGTGGGTTCTATCATCGCCATCCCACTTCCACCAGTGGGATCTCTCTCCCCCATTCCCCTTTCTCCTGTGGGTTCTCTCTCCTCCATCCCCCTTCCTCCTAATGGGATCTTCACTCCTAAATGCCGCTTCCTCCTGTGGGTGATCTCTCCCCCATCCCCCTTCCTCCTGAGGGATCTCTATCCTCCATTCCCCTGCCTCCTGTGGGATCTCTCGGCCCCATCCCCCTTCCTCTTGTGGGCTCACCCTTACACATCCCACTTCCTCCTGTGGGATCTCTCTCCTCCATCCCGCTTCCTCCTGTGGGGTCTTTCTCCCCCATCCCCCTTCCTCCTGTGGGATCTCTCTCCCCCATCCCCCTTCCTCCTGTGGGATCCCTCTTCTCCATCCCCTTTCCTCCTGTGGGATCTCTCTCCCCCATCCCCCTTCTTCCTGAGGGATCCCTCTTCTCCATCCCCTTTCCTCCTGTGGGATCTCTCTCCCCCATCCCCCTTCCTCCTATGGGAACTCTCTTCCCCATCCCCCTTCCTCCTGTGGGTACTCTCTCGCCCATCCCCCTTCCTCCTGTGGGATATCTCTCCAACATCCCCATTCCTCCTGTGGGATTTCTCTGCCCCGTCCCCCTTCCTCCTGTGGGACCTCTATTCTCCATCCCCCTTCCTCCTGTGGGATCTCTCTCCTCCATCCCCCTTTTTCCTGTGTGATCCGTCTGCCCCATCCCCCTTCCTCTTGTGGGATCTCTCTTCCTCATCCCCCATCGTCTTGTGGGATCTCTCTCCTCCATCCCCCTTCCTCCTGTGGGGTCTCTCTCCCCCATCCCCCTTCCTCTTCTGGGATCTCTATCCCCCAACCCCATTCCGCCTGTGTTATCTCTCTCCCCCATCCCCCTTCCTCTTCTGGGATCTCTCTCACCCAACCCCCTTCCTCTTGTGGGATCTCTCTTCCCCATCCCCCTTCTTCCTGTGGGATCTCTCTTCACCATCCCCCTTCCTCCTGTGGGAACTCTCTCCCCCATCCCCTTTCCTCTGGTGGGATCTCCCTTCCCCATCCCCCTTACTCCTGTGGGAGCTCTCTCCTCCATCCCCCTTCCTCCTGTGTGATCACTCTCCACCATCCCCCTTCCTCCTGTGGGATCACTCTCCACCATCCCCCTTCCTCCTATGGGAACTCTCTTCCCCATCCCCCTTCCTCCTGTGGGTTCTCTCTCCCCCATCCCTTTCTCCTGTGGGATCTCTCTTCTCCATCCCCTTCCTCCTTTGTGATCTCTCTTCCCCATCCCCCTTCCTCCTGTGGGATCTCTCACCCCCATCCCCATTCCTCCTGTGGGATTTCCCTCCTCCATCACCCTTCCTCCTGTGGGGTCTCTCTCCCCCATCCCCGTTCCTCCTGTGAGATCCCTCTTCTCCATCCCCTTTCCTCCTGTGGGATTTCTCTGCCCCGTCCCCCTTCCTCCTGTGGGACCCCTATTCTCCATCCCCCTTCCTCCTGTGGGAACTCTCTCCTCCATCCCCCTTTTTCCTGTGGGATCCGTCTGCCCCATCCCACTTCCTCTTCTGGGATCTCTCTCCCCCATCCACCTTCCTCTTCTGGGATTTCTCTCACACATCCCCCTTCCTCTTGTGGGATCTCTCTTCCCCATCCCCCTTCTTCCTGTGGGATCCCTCTTTTCGATCGCCCTGTGGAATCTCTCTCCTCCATACCCCTGTGGGAACTATCTTCCCCATCCCCCTTCCTCCTGTGGGATCTCTCTCCCCCATTCCCCTTCCTGATGTGGGATCTCTCTTCTCCATCCCCCTGTGGGATCTCTCTCCTCCATCCCCCTTTCTCCTGTGGGTTCTCTCTCCGCCATCCCCCTTCCTCTTCTGGGATCTCTCTCACCCATCCCCCTTCCTCTTGATAGATAGATAGATAGATAGATAGATAGATAGATAGATAGATAGATAGATAGATAGATAGATAGATAGATAGATACTTTATTCATCCCCATGGGGAAATTCAACTTTTTTTTCCAATGTCCCATACACTTGTTGTAGCAAAACTAATTACATACAATACTTAACTCAGTAAAAAATATGATATGCATCTAAATCACTATCTCAAAAAGCATTAATAATAGCTTTTAAAAAGTTCTTAAGTCCTGGCGGTAGAATTGTAAAGCCTAATGGCATTGGGGAGTATTGACCTCTTCATCCTGTCTGAGGAGCATTGCATCGATAGTAACCTGCCGCTGAAACTGCTTCTCTGTCTCTGGATGGTGCTATGTAGAGGATGTTCAGAGGATCTCTCTTCCCCATCCCCCTTCTTCCTGTGGGATCCCTCTTCCCCAGCCCCCATCCTCCTGTGGGTTCACTCTTCCACATCCCCCTTCCTCCTGTGGGATCTCTCTTCCCCATCCCCCTTCCTCCTGTGGGATCTCTCTCCCCCATCCCCCTTCCTCCTGTGGGATCTCTCTTTCCTTCCCCCTTCCTCCGTTGGGACCTATATTCTCCATCCCATCATCCTGTGGGATCCCTATTCTCTATCCTGCTTTTCCTGTGGGATCACTTTTCTCCATCCCCCTTCTTGGTGTGGGATCTCTCTTCTCCATCCCCCTTCCTCCTGTGGGTTCTTTCTCCCCCATCCCCCTTCCTACTGTGGGATCTCTCTGCCCCATCCCCTTTCCTGCTGTGGGATCTCTCTCCCCCATCCCCCTTCATCCTATGGGATCTCTCTCCCCCATCCCCCTTCCTCCTGTGGGTTCTCACTTCCACTTCCCCCTTCATCCTGTGGGATCTCTCTTCTCCATCCCCCTTCCTCCTGTGGGAACTCTCTCCCCCATCCCCTTTCCTCCGGTGGGATCTCTCTCCCCCATCCCCCTTCCTCTTGTGGGCTCACCCTTACCCATCCCACTTCCTACTGTGGGATTCTCTCCTCCATCCCCCATCCTCCTGTGGGATCTCTCTCCCCCATCCCCCTTCCTCCTGTGGGAACTCTCTTCCCCATCACCCTTCCTCCTGTGGGTTCTCTCTTCCCCATTCCCCTTCCTCTTGTGGCATCTCTCTCCCCCATCCCCCTTTCTCCTGTGGGTTCTCTCTCCTCCATCCCCCTTCCTCCTATGGGTTCTCTCTTCCCCATCCCCCTTTCTCCTGTGGTATCTCTCTCCCCCATCCCCTTTCCTCTTCTGGGATCTCTCTCACCCATCCCCCTTCCTCCTGTGGGATCTCACTCCCCATTCCCCTTCCTCCTGTGGGATCCTTCTCCTCCATCCCCCTGTGGAAACTCTCTCCCCCATCCCCCTTCCTCCTGTGGGTTCTCTCTTCCCCATTCCCCTTCCTCTTGTGGGATCCCTCTCCCCCATCCCCCTTTCTGCTGTGGGATCTCTCTCCCCCATCCCCCTTCCTCTTCTGGGATTTCTCTCACACATCCCCCTTCCTCTTGTGGAATCTCTCTCCTCCATCCCCCTGTGGGAACTCTCTTCCCCATCCCCCTTCCTCCTGTGGAATCTCTCTCCCCCATCCCCCTTCCTCTTCTGGGATCTCTCTCACCCATCCCCCTTGCTCCTGTGGGATCTCTCTCCTCCATCCCCCTTCCTCCTATGGGTTCTCTCTTCCCCATCCCCCTTTCTCCTGTGGGATCTCTCTCCCCCATCCCCCTTCCTCTTCTGGGATCTATCGCACCCATCCCCCTTCCTCCTGTGGGATCTCTCTCCCCATCCCCCTTCCTCCTGTGGGATCTCTCTCCCCCATTCCCCTTCCTCCTGTGGGATCTCTCTCCTCCATCCCCCTGTGGAATCTCTCTCCTCCATCCCCCTGTGGGAACTCTCTCCCCCATTCCCCTTCCTCCTGTGGGATCTCTCTCCCCCATCCCCCTTCCTCCTGAGGGATCCCTCTTCTCCATCCCCTTTCCTCCTGTGGGATCTCTCTCCCCCATCCCCCTTCCTCCTATGGGAACTCTCTTCCCCATCCCCCTTCCTCCTGTGGGTACTCTCTCGCCCATCCCCCTTCCTCCTGTGGGATATCTCTCCAACATCCCCATTCCACCTGTGGGATTTCTCTGCCCCATCCCCCTTCCTCCTGTGGGACCTCTATTCTCCATCCCCCTTCCTCCTGTGGGATCTCTCTCCTCCATCCCTCTTTTTCCTGTGTGATCCGTCTGCCCCATCCCCCTTCCTCTTGTGGGATCTCTCTTCCTCATCCCCCATCGTCTTGTGGGATCTCTCTCCTCCATCCCCCTTCCTCCTGTGTTATCTCTCTCCCCCATCCCCCTTCCTCTTCTGGGATCTCTCTCACCCATCCCCCTTCCTCTTGTGGGATCTCTCTTCCCCATCCCCCTTCTTCCTGTGGGATCTCTCTTCACCATCCCCCATCCTCCTGTGGGAACTCTCTCCCCCATCCCCTTTCCTCTGGTGGGATCTCCCTTCCCCATCCCCCTTCCTCCTGTGGGCTCACCCTTCCCCATCCCCCTTACTCCTGTGGGAGCTCTCTCCTCCATCCCCCTTCCTCCTGTGTGATCACTCTCCACCATCCCCCTTCCTCCTGTGGGATCACTCTCCCCCATCCCCCTTCCTCTTCTGGGATCTCTCTCACCCATCCCCCTTCCTCCTGTGGGATCTCACTCCCCATCCCCCTTCCTCCTGTTGGATCTCTCTCCCCCATTCCCCTTCCTCCTGTGGGATCTTTCTCCTCCATCCCCCTGTGGAAACTCTCTCCTCCATCCCCCTTCCTCCTGTGTGATCACTCTCCACCATCCCCCTTCCTCCTGTGGGATCACTCTCCCCCATCCCCCTTCCTCTTCTGGGATTTCTCTCACACATCCCCCTTCCTCTTGTGGGATCTCTCTTCCCCATCCCCCTTCTTCCTGTGGGATCCCTCTTTTCCATCGCCCTGTGGAATCTCTCTCCTCCATCCCCCTGTGGGAACTCTCTTCCCCATCCCCCTTCCTCCTGTGGAATCTCTCTCCCCCATCCCCCTTCCTCTTCTGGGATCTCTCTCACCCATCCCCCTTGCTCCTGTGGGATCTCTCTCCCCATCCCGCTTCCTCCTGTGGGATCTCTCTCCCCCATTCCCCTTCCTCCTGTGGGATCTCTCTCCTCCATCCCCCTTCCTCCTATGGGTTCTCTCTAACCCATCCCCCTTTCTCCTGTGGGATCTCTCTCCCCCATCTCCCTTCCTCTCCTGGGATCTCTCGCACCCATCCCCCTTCCTCCTGTGGGATCTCTCTCCCCATCCCGCTTCCTCCTGTGGGATCTCTCTCCCCCATTCCCCTTCCTCCTGTGGGATCTCTCTCCTCCATCCCCCTGTGGAATCTCTCTCCTCCATCTCCCTGTGGGATCTCTCTCCCCCATTCCCCTTCCTCCTGTGGGATCTCTCTCCCCCATCCCCCTTCCTCCTGAGGGATCCCTCTTCTCCATCCCCTTTCCTCCTGTGGGATCTCTCTCCCCCATCCCCCTTCCTCCTATGGGAACTCTCTTCCCCATCCCCCTTCCTCCTGTGGGTACTCTCTCGCCCATCCCCCTTCCTCCTGTGGGATATCTCTCCAACATCCCCATTCCTCCTGTGGGACTTCTCTGCCCCGTCCCCCTTCCTCCTGTGGGACGTCTATTCTCCATCCCCCTTCCTCCTGTGGGATCTCTCTCCTCCATCCCCCTTTTTCCTGTGTGATCCGTCTGCCCCATCCCCCTTCCTCTTGTGGGATCTCTCTTCCTCATCCCCCATCGTCTTGTGGGATCTCTCTCCTCCATCCCCCTTCCTCCTGTGGGGTCTCTCTCCCCCATCCCCCTTCCTCTTCTGGGATCTCTATCCCCCAACCCCATTCCGCCTGTGTTATCTCTCTCCCCCATCCCCCTTCCTCTTCTGGGATCTCTCTCACCCATCCCCCTTCCTCTTGTGGGATCTCTCTTCCCCATCCCCCTTCTTCCTGTGGGATCTCTCTTCACCATCCCCCTTCCTCCTGTGGGAACTCTCTCCCCCATCCCCTTTCCTCTGGTGGGATCTCCCTTCCCCATCCCCCTTCCTCCTGTGGGCTCACCCTTCCCCATCCCCCTTACTCCTGTGGGAGCTCTCTCCTCCATCCCCCTTCCTCCTGTGTGATCACTCTCCACCATCCCCCTTCCTCCTCTGGGATCACTCTCCACCATCCCCCTTCCTCCTATGGGAACTCTCTTCCCCATCCCCCTTCCTCCTGTGGGTTCTCTCTCCCCCATCCCTTTCTCCTGAGGGATCTCTCTTCTCCATCCCCTTCCTCCTTTGTGATCTCTCTTCCCCATCCCCCTTCCTCCTGTGGGATCTCTCACCCCCATCCCCATTCCTCCTGTGGGATTTCCGTCCTCCATCACCCTTCCTCCTGTGGGGTCTCTCTCCCCCATCCCCCTTCCTCCTGTGAGATCCCTCTTCTCCATTCCCTTTCCTCCTGTGGGATTTCTCTGCCCCGTCCCCCTTCCTCCTGTGGGACCCCTATTCTCCATCCCCCTTCCTCCTGTGGGAACTCTCTCCTCCATCCCCCTTTTTCCTGTGGGATCCGTCTGCCCCATCCCACTTCCTCTTCTGGGATCTCTCTCCCCCATCCACCTTCCTCTTCTGGGATTTCTCTCACACATCCCCCTTCCTCTTGTGGGATCTCTCTTCCCCATCCCCCTTCTTCCTCTGGGATCCCTCTTTTCGATCGCCCTGTGGAATCTCTCTCCTCCATACCCCTGTGGGAACTATCTTCCCCATCCCCCTTCCTCCTGTGGGATCTCTCTCCCCCATTCCCCTTCCTGATGTGGGATCTCTCTTCTCCATCCCCCTGTGGGATCTCTCTCCTCCATCCCCCTTTCTCCTGTGGGTTCTCTCTCCGCCATCCCCCTTCCTCTTCTGGGATCTCTCTCACCCATCCCCCTTCCTCTTGATAGATAGATAGATAGATAGATAGATAGATAGATAGATAGATAGATAGATAGATAGATAGATAGATAGATAGATAGATAGATACTTTATTCATCCCCATGGGGAAATTCAACTTTTTTTTCCAATGTCCCATACACTTGTTGTAGCAAAACTAATTACATACAATACTTAACTCAGTAAAAAATATGATATGCATCTAAATCACTATCTCAAAAAGCATTAATAATAGCTTTTAAAAAGTTTTTAAGTCCTGGCGGTAGAATTGTAAAGCCTAATGGCATTGGGGAGTATTGACCTCTTCATCCTGTCTGAGGAGCATTGCATCGATAGTAACCTGTCGCTGAAACTGCTTCTCTGTCTCTGGATGGTGCTATGTAGAGGATGTTCAGAGGATCTCTCTTCCCCATCCCCCTTCTTCCTGTGGGATCCCTCTTCCCCAGCCCCCATCCTCCTGTGGGTTCACTCTTCCACATCCCCCTTCCTCCTGTGGGATCTCTCTTCCCCATCCCCCTTCCTCCTGTGGGATCTCTCTCCCCCATCCCCCTTCCTCCTGTGGGATCTCTCTTTCCTTCCCCCTTCCTCCGTTGGGACCTATATTCTCCATCCCATCATCCTGTGGGATCCCTATTCTCTATCCTGCTTTTCCTGTGGGATCACTTTTCTCCATCCCCCTTCTTGGTGTGGGATCTCTCTTCTCCATCCCCCTTCCTCCTGTGGGTTCTCTCTCCCCCATCCCCCTTCCTACTGTGGGATCTCTCTGCCCCATCCCCTTTCCTGCTGTGGGATCTCTCTCCCCCATCCCACTTCATCCTATGGGATCTCTCTCCCCCATCCCCCTTCCTCCTGTGGGTTCTCACTTCCACTTCCCCCTTCATCCTGTGGGATCTCTCTTCTCCATCCCCCTTCCTCCTGTGGGAACTCTCTCCCCCATCCCCTTTCCTCCGGTGGGATCTCTCTCCCCCATCCCCCTTCCTCTTGTGGGCTCACCCTTACCCATCCCACTTCCTACTGTGGGATTCTCTCCTCCATCCCCCATCCTCCTGTGGGATCTCTCTCCCCCATCCCCCTTCCTCCTGTGGGAACTCTCTTCCCCATCACCCTTCCTCCTGTGGGTTCTCTCTTCCCCATTCCCCTTCCTCTTGTGGCATCTCTCTCCCCCATCCCCCTTTCTCCTGTGGGTTCTCTCTCCTCCATCCCCCTTCCTCCTATGGGTTCTCTCTTCCCCATCCCCCTTTCTCCTGTGGTATCTCTCTCCCCCATCCCCCTTCCTCTTCTGGGATCTCTCTCACCCATCCCCCTTCCTCCTGTGGGATCTCACTCCCCATCCCCCTTCCTCCTGTTGGATCTCTCTCCCCCATTCCCCTTCCTCCTGTGGGATCTTTCTCCTCTATCCCCCTGTGGAAACTCTCTCCCCCATCCCCCTTCCTACTGTGGGTTCTCTCTTCCCCATTCCCCTTCCTCTTGTGGGATCCCTCTCCCCCATCCCCCTTTCTGCTGTGGGATCTCTCTCCACCATCCCCCTTCCTCTTCTGGGATCTCTCTCCTCCATCCACCTTCCTCTTCTGGGATTTCTCTCACACATCCCCCTTCCTCTTGTGGGATCTCTCTTCCCCATCCCTCTTCTTCCTGTGGGATCCCTCTTTTCCATCGCCCTGTGGAATCTCTCTCCTCCATCCCCCTGTGGGAACTCTCTTCCCCATCCCCCTTCCTCCTGTGGAATCTCTCTCCCCCATCCCCCTTCCTCTTCTGGGATCTCTCTCACCCATCCCCCTTGCTCCTGTGGGATCTCTCTCCTCCATCCCCCTTCCTCCTATGGGTTCTCTCTTCCCCATCCCCCTTTCTCCTGTGGGATCTCTCTCCCACATCCCCCTTCCTCTTTTGGGATCTCTCGCACCCATCCCCCTTCCTCCTGTGGGATCTCTCTCCCCATCCCCCTTCCTCCTGTGGGATCTCTCTCCTCCATCCCCCTGTGGAATCTCTCTCCTCCATCCCCCTGTGGGATCTCTCTCCCCCATTCCCCTTCCTCCTGTGGGTTCTCTCTCCTCCATCCCCCTTCCTCTGCTGGGATGTCTCTCACCCATCCCGCTTCCTCTTGTGGGATCTCTCTTCCCCATCCCCCTTCTTCCTGTGGGATCCCTCTTCCCCAGCCCCCATCCTCCTGTGGGTTCACTCTTCCACATCCCCCTTCCTCTTGTGGGAGCTCTCTTCCACATCCCCCTTCCTCCTGTGGGATCTCTCTTCCCCATCCCCCTTCCTCCTGTGAGATCTCTCTCCCCATCCCCCTTCCTTCTGTGGGATCTCTCTTTCCCATCCCCCTTCCTCCTGTGGGACCTCTATTCTCCATCCCATCATCCTGTGGGATCCCTCTTCTCTATCCTGCTTTTCCTGTGGGATCACTTTTCTCCATCCCCCTTCCTCTTGTGTTATCCCTCTCCCCCATCCCCCTTCCTCCTGTGGGTTCTCTGACCCCCATCCCCCTTCCTACTGTGGGATCTCTCTGCCCCATCCCCTTTCCTGCTTTGGGACCTCTCTCCCCCATCCCCCTTCATCCTATGGGATCTCTCTCCCCCATCCCTCTTCCTCCTGTGGGTTCTCTCTTCCACTTCCCCCTTCCTCCTGTGGGATCTCTCTTCTCCATCCCCCTTCCTCCTGTGGGAACTCTCTCCCCCATCCCCTTTCCTCCGGTGGGATCTCTCTCCCCCCATCCCCCTTCCTCTTGTGGGCTCACCCTTACCCATCCCCCTTCCTCCTGTGGGATGTCTCTCCTCCATCCCCCTTCCTCCTATGGGTTCTTTCTTCCCCATCCCCCTTTCTCCTGTGGGATCTCTCTCCCCCATCCCCCTTCCTCTTCTGAGATCTCTCTCACCCATCCCCCTTCCTCCTGTGGGATCTCTCTCCCCATCCTCCATCCCCCTGTGGAATCTCTCTCCTCCATCCCCCAGGGGGATCTCTCTCCTCCATCCCCCTTCCTCCTGTGGGAACTCTATTCCCCATCCCCCTTCCTCCTGTGGGAGCTCTCTCCCCCATTCCCCTTCCTCTTCTGGGATCTCTCTCACCCATCCCCCTTCCTCCTGTGGGATCTCTCTCCCCATCCCCCTTCCTCCTGTGGGATCTCACTCCCCCATTCCCCTTCCTCCTGTGGGATCTTTCTCCTCCATCCCCCTGTGGAATCTCTCTCCCCCATCCCAATTCCTCCTATGGGTTCTCTCTTCCCCATTCCCCTTCCTCTTGTGGGATCTCTCTCCCCCATCCCCCTTTCTCCTGTGGGATCTCTCTCCCCCATCCCCCTTCCTCTTCTGGGATCTCTCTCCCCCATCCCCCTTCCTCTTCTGGGATCTCTCTTCCCCATCCACCTTCCTCTTCTGGGATTTCTCTCACACATCCCCCTTACTCTTGTGGGATCTCTCTTCCCCATCCCCTTTCTTCCTGTAGGATCCCTCTTTTCCATCGCCCTGTGGAATCTCTCTCCTCCATCCCCCTGTAGGAACTCTCTTCCCCATCCCCCTTCCTCCTGTGGGATCTCCCTCCCCCATTCCCCTTCCTGATGTGGGATCTCTCTCCTCCATCCCCCTGTGGGATCTCTCTCCTCCATCCCCCTTTCTCCTGTGGGTTCTCTCTCCGCCATCCCCCTTCCTCTTCTTGGATCTCTCTCACCCATCCCCCTTCCTCTTGATAGATAGATAGATAGATAGATAGATAGATAGATAGATAGATAGATAGATAGATAGATAGATAGATAGATAGATAGATAGATAGATAGATAGATAGATACTTTATTCATCCCCATGGGGAAATTCAACTTTTTTTTCCAATGTCCCATACACTTGTTGTAGCAAAACTAATTACATACAATACTTAACTCCATAAAAAATATGATATGCATCTAAATCACTATCTCAAAAAGCATTAATAATAGCTTTTAAAAAATTCTTAAGTCCTGACGGTAGAATTGTAAAGCCTAATGGCATTGGGGAGTATTGACCTCTTCATCCTGTCTGAGGAGCATTGCATCGATAGTAACCTGTCGCTGAAACTGCTTCTCTGTCTCTGGATGGTGCTATGTAGAGGATGTTCAGAGGATCTCTCTTCCCCATCCCCCTTCTTCCTGTGGGATCCCTCTTCCCCAGCCCCCATCCTCCTGTGGGTTCACTCTTCCACATCCCCCTTCCTCCTGTGGGATCTCTCTCCCCATCCCCCTTCCTCCTGTGGGATCTCTCTTTCCTTCCCCCTTCCTCCTGTGGGACCTCTATTCTCCATCCCATCATCCTGTGGGATCCCTCTTCTCCATCCTGCTTTTCCTGTGGGATCACTTTTCTCCAACCCCTTCTTGGTGTGGGATCTCTCTTCCCCATCCCCCTTCCTCCTGTGGGTTCTCTCTCCCCCATCCCCCTTCCTACTGTGGGATCTCTCTGCCCCATCCGCTTTCCTGCTGCGGGATCTCTCTCCCCCATCCCCCTTCATCCTATGGGATCTCTCTCCCCCATCCCCCTTCCTCCTGTGGGTTCTCACTTCCACTTCCCCCTTCATCCTGTGGGATCTCTCTTCTCCATCCCCCTTCCTCCTGTGGGAACTCTCTCCCCCATCCCCCTTCCTCCTGTGGGTTCTCTCTCCCCCATCCCTTTCTCCTGAGGGATCTCTCTTCTCCATCCCCTTCCTCCTTTGTGATCTCTCTTCCCCATCCCCCTTCCTCCTGTGGGATCTCTCACCCCCATCCCCATTCCTCCTGTGGGATTTCCGTCCTCCATCACCCTTCCTCCTGTGGGGTCTCTCTCTCCCATCCCCCTTCCTCCTGTGAGATCCCTCTTCTCCATTCCCTTTCCTCCTGTGGGATTTCTCTGCCCCGTCCCCCTTCCTCCTGTGGGACCCCTATTCTCCATCCCCCTTCCTCCTGTGGGAACTCTCTCCTCCATCCCCCTTTTTCCTGTGGGATCCGTCTGCCCCATCCCACTTCCTCTTCTGGGATCTCTCTCCCCCATCCACCTTCCTCTTCTGGGATTTCTCTCACACATCCCCCTTCCTCTTGTGGGATCTCTCTTCCCCATCCCCCTTCTTCCTGTGGGATCCCTCTTTTCGATCGCCCTGTGGAATCTCTCTCCTCCATACCCCTGTGGGAACTATCTTCCCCATCCCCCTTCCTCCTGTGGGATCTCTCTCCCCCATTCCCCTTCCTGATGTGGGATCTCTCTTCTCCATCCCCCTGTGGGATCTCTCTCCTCCATCCCCCTTTCTCCTGTGGGTTCTCTCTCCGCCATCCCCCTTCCTCTTCTGGGATCTCTCTCACCCATCCCCCTTCCTCTTGATAGATAGATAGATAGATAGATAGATAGATAGATAGATAGATAGATAGATAGATAGATAGATAGATAGATAGATAGATAGATAGATAGATAGATACTTTATTCATCCCCATAGGGAAATTCAACTTTTTTTTCCAATGTCCCATACACTTGTTGTAGCAAAACTAATTACATACAATACTTAACTCAGTAAAAAATATGATATGCATCTAAATCACTATCTCAAAAAGCATTAATAATAGCTTTTAAAAAGTTTTTAAGTCCTGGCGGTAGAATTGTAAAGCCTAATGGCATTGGGGAGTATTGACCTCTTCATCCTGTCTGAGGAGCATTGCATCGATAGTAACCTGTCGCTGAAACTGCTTCTCTGTCTCTGGATGGTGCTATGTAGAGGATGTTCAGAGGATCTCTCTTCCCCATCCCCCTTCTTCCTGTGGGATCCCTCTTCCCCAGCCCCCATCCTCCTGTGGGTTCACTCTTCCACATCCCCCTTCCTCCTGTGGGATCTCTCTTCCCCATCCCCCTTCCTCCTGTGGGATCTCTCTCCCCCATCCCCCTTCCTCCTGTGGGATCTCTCTTTCCTTCCCCCTTCCTCCGTTGGGACCTATATTCTCCATCCCATCATCCTGTGGGATCCCTATTCTCTATCCTGCTTTTCCTGTGGGATCACTTTTCTCCATCCCCCTTCTTGGTGTGGGATCTCTCTTCTCCATCCCCCTTCCTCCTGTGGGTTCTCTCTCCACCATCCCCCTTCCTACTGTGGGATCTCTCTGCCCCATCCCCTTTCCTGCTGTGGGATCTCTCTCCCCCATCCCACTTCATCCTATGGGATCTCTCTCCCCCATCCCCCTTCCTCCTGTGGGTTCTCACTTCCACTTCCCCCTTCATCCTGTGGGATCTCTCTTCTCCATCCCCCTTCCTCCTGTGGGAACTCTCTCCCCCATCCCCTTTCCTCCGGTGGGATCTCTCTCCCCCATCCCCCTTCCTCTTGTGGGCTCACCCTTACCCATCCCACTTCCTACTGTGGGATTCTCTCCTCCATCCCCCATCCTCCTGTGGGATCTCTCTCCCCCATCCCCCTTCCTCCTGTGGGAACTCTCTTCCCCATCACCCTTCCTCCTGTGGGTTCTCTCTTCCCCATTCCCCTTCCTCTTGTGGCATCTCTCTCCCCCATCCCCCTTTCTCCTGTGGGTTCTCTCTCCTCCATCCCCCTTCCTCCTATGGGTTCTCTCTTCCCCATCCCCCTTTCTCCTGTGGTATCTCTCTCCCCCATCCCCCTTCCTCTTCTGGGATCTCTCTCACCCATCCCCCTTCCTCCTGTGGGATCTCACTCCCCATCCCCCTTCCTCCTGTTGGATCTCTCTCCCCCATTCCCCTTCCTCCTGTGGGATCTTTCTCCTCCATCCCCCTGTGGAAACTCTCTCCCCCATCCCCCTTCCTACTGTGGGTTCTCTCTTCCCCATTCCCCTTCCTCTTGTGGGATCCCTCTCCCCCATCCCCCTTTCTGCTGTGGGATCTCTCTCCACCATCCCCCTTCCTCTTCTGGGATCTCTCTCCTCCATCCACCTTCCTCTTCTGGGATTTCTCTCACACATCCCCCTTCCTCTTGTGGGATCTCTCTTCCCCATCCCCCTTCTTCCTGTGGGATCCCTCTTTTCCATCGCCCTGTGGAATCTCTCTCCTCCATCCCCCTGTGGGAACTCTCTTCCCCATCCCCCTTCCTCCTGTGGAATCTCTCTCCCCCATCCCCCTTCCTCTTCTGGGTTCTCTCTTCCCCATCCCCCTTTCTCCTGTGGGATCTCTCTCCCCCATCCCCCTTCCTCTTTTGGGATCTCTCGCACCCATCCCCCTTCCTCCTGTGGGATCTCTCTCCCCATCCCCCTTCCTCCTGTGGGATCTCTCTCCCCCATTCCCCTTCCTCCTGTGGGATCTCTCTCCTCCATCCCCCTGTGGAATCTCTCTCCTCCATCCCCCTGTGGGATCTCTCTCCCCCATTCCCCTTCCTCCTGTGGGTTCTCTCTCCTCCATCCCCCTTCCTCTGCTGGGATGTCTCTCACCCATCCCGCTTCCTCTTGTGGGATCTCTCTTCCCCATCCCCCTTCTTCCTGTGGGATCCCTCTTCCCCAGCCCCCATCCTCCTGTGGGTTCACTCTTCCACATCCCCCTTCCTCTTGTGGGAGCTCTCTTCCACATCCCCCTTCCTCCTGTGGGATCTCTCTTCCCCATCCCCCTTCCTCCTGTGAGATCTCTCTCCCCATCCCCCTTCCTTCTGTGGGATCTCTCTTTCCCATCCCCCTTCCTCCTGTGGGACCTCTATTCTCCATCCCATCATCCTGTGGGATCCCTCTTCTCTATCCTGCTTTTCCTGTGGGATCACTTTTCTCCATCCCCCTTCCTCTTGTGGTATCCCTCTCCCCCATCCCCCTTCCTCCTGTGGGTTCTCTGACCCCCATCCCCCTTCCTACTGTGGGATCTCTCTGCCCCATCCCCTTTCCTGCTTTGGGACCTCTCTCCCCCATCCCCCTTCATCCTATGGGATCTCTCTCCCCCATCCCTCTTCCTCCTGTGGGTTCTCTCTTCCACTTCCCCCTTCCTCCTGTGGGATCTCTCTTCTCCATCCCCCTTCCTCCTGTGGGAACTCTCTCCCCAATCCCCTTTCCTCCGGTGGGATCTCTCTCCCCCATCCCCCTTCCTCTTGTGGGCTCACCCTTACCCATCCCCCTTCCTCCTGTGGGATGTCTCTCCTCCATCCCCCTTCCTCCTATGGGTTCTTTCTTCCCCATCCCCCTTTCTCCTGTGGGATCTCTCTCCCCCATCCCCCTTCCTCTTCTGAGATCTCTCTCACCCATCCCCCTTCCTCCTGTGGGATCTCTCTCCCCATCCTCCATCCCCCTGTGGAATCTCTCTCCTCCATCCCCCTGGGGGATCTCTCTCCTCCATCCCCCTTCCTCCTGTGGGAACTCTATTCCCCATTCCCCTTCCTCTTCTGGGATCTCTCTCACCCATCCCCCTTCCTCCTGTGGGATCTCTCTCCCCATCCCCCTTCCTCCTGTGGGATCTCACTCCCCCATTCCCCTTCCTCCTGTGGGATCTTTCTCCTCCATCCCCCTGTGGAATCTCTCTCCCCCATCCCAATTCCTCCTATGGGTTCTCTCTTCCCCATTCCCCTTCCTCTTGTGGGATCTCTCTCCCCCATCCCCCTTTCTCCTGTGGGATCTCTCTCCCCCATCCCCCTTCCTCTTCTGGGATCTCTCTCCCCCATCCCCCTTCCTCTTCTGGGATCTCTCTTCCCCATCCACCTTCCTCTTCTGGGATTTCTCTCACACATCCCCCTTACTCTTGTGGGATCTCTCTTCCCCATCCCCTTTCTTCCTGTAGGATCCCTCTTTTCCATCGCCCTGTGGAATCTCTCTCCTCCATCCCCCTGTAGGAACTCTCTTCCCCATCCCCCTTCCTCCTGTGGGATCTCCCTCCCCCATTCCCCTTCCTGATGTGGGATCTCTCTCCTCCATCCCCCTGTGGGATCTCTCTCCTCCATCCCCCTTTCTCCTGTGGGTTCTCTCTCCGCCATCCCCCTTCCTCTTCTTGGATCTCTCTCACCCATCCCCCTTCCTCTTGATAGATAGATAGATAGATAGATAGATAGATAGATAGATAGATAGATAGATAGATAGATAGATAGATAGATAGATAGATAGATACTTTATTCATCCCCATGGGGAAATTCAACTTTTTTTTCCAATGTCCCATACACTTGTTGTAGCAAAACTAATTACATACAATACTTAACTCCATAAAAAATATGATATGCATCTAAATCACTATCTCAAAAAGCATTAATAATAGCTTTTAAAAAATTCTTAAGTCCTGACGGTAGAATTGTAAAGCCTAATGGCATTGGGGAGTATTGACCTCTTCATCCTGTCTGAGGAGCATTGCATCGATAGTAACCTGTCGCTGAAACTGCTTCTCTGTCTCTGGATGGTGCTATGTAGAGGATGTTCAGAGGATCTCTCTTCCCCATCCCCCTTCTTCCTGTGGGATCCCTCTTCCCCAGCCCCCATCCTCCTGTGGGTTCACTCTTCCACATCCCCCTTCCTCCTGTGGGATCTCTCTCCCCATCCCCCTTCCTCCTGTGGGATCTCTCTTTCCTTCCCCCTTCCTCCTGTGGGACCTCTATTCTCCATCCCATCATCCTGTGGGATCCCTCTTCTCCATCCTGCTTTTCCTGTGGGATCACTTTTCTCCAACCCCTTCTTGGTGTGGGATCTCTCTTCCCCATCCCCCTTCCTCCTGTGGGTTCTCTCTCCCCCATCCCCCTTCCTACTGTGGGATCTCTCTGCCCCATCCGCTTTCCTGCTGCGGGATCTCTCTCCCCCATCCCCCTTCATCCTATGGGATCTCTCTCCCCCATCCCCCTTCCTCCTGTGGGTTCTCACTTCCACTTCCCCCTTCATCCTGTGGGATCTCTCTTCTCCATCCCCCTTCCTCCTGTGGGAACTCTCTCCCCCATCCCCTTTCCTCCGGTGGGATCTCTCTCCCCCATCCCCCTTCCTCTTGTGGGCTCACCCTTACCCATCCCCCTTCCTACTGTGGGATTCTCTCCTCCATCCCCCATCCTCCTGCGGGATCTCTCTCCCCCATCCCCCTTCCTCCTGTGGGAACTCTCTTCCCCATCCCCCTTCCTCCTGTGGGTTCTCTCTTCTCCATTCCCCTTCCTCTTGTGGGATCTCTCTCCCCCATCCCCCTTTCTCCTGTGGGTTCTCTCTCCTCCATCCCCCTTCCTCCTATGGGTTCTCTCTTCCCCATCCCCCTTTCTCCTGTGGTATCTCTCTCCCCCATCCCCCTTCCTCTTCTGGGATCTCTCTCACCCATCCCCCTTCCTCCTGTGGGATCTCTCTCCCCATCCCCCTTCCTCCTGTTGGATCTCTCTCCCCCATTCCCCTTCCTCCTGTGGGATCTTTCTCCTCCATCCCCCTGTGGAAACTCTCTCCCCCATCCCCGTTCCTCCTGTGGGTTCTCTCTTCCCCATTCCCCTTCCTCTTGTGGGATCTCTCTCCCCCATCCCCCTTTCTGCTGTGGGATCTCTCTCCCCCATCCCCCTTCCTCTTCTGGGATTTCTCTCACACATCCCCCTTCCTCTTGTGGGATCTCTCTTCCCCATCCCCCTTCTTCCTGTGGGATCCCGCTTTTCCATCGCCCTGTGGAATCTCTCTCCTCCATCCTCCTGTGGGAACTCTCTTCCCCATCCCACTTCCTCCTGTGGGATCTCTCTCCCCCATCCCCCTTCCTCTTCTGGGATCTCTCTCACCCATCCCCCTTCCTCCTGTGGTATCTCTCTCCCCATCCCCCTTTCTCCTGTGGGTTCTCTCTCCTCCATCCCCCTTCCTCCTATGGGTTCTCTCTTCCCCATCCCCCTTCCTCCTGTGGGATCTCTCTCCCCCATCCCCCTTCCTCTTCTGGGATCTCTCTCACCCATCCCCCTTCCTCCTGTGGGATCTCTCTTCTCCATCCCCCTGTGGGATCTCTCTCCTCCATCCCCCTTTCTCCTGTGGGTTCTCTCTCCTCCATCCCCCTTCCTCCTATGGGTTCTCTCTTCCCCATCCCCCTTTCTCCTGTGGTATCTCTCTCCCCCATCCCCCTTCCTCTTCTGGGATCTCTCTCACCCATCCCCCTTCATCCTGTGGGATCTCACTCCCCATCCCCCTTCCTCCTGTTGGATCTCTCTCCCCCATTCCCCTTCCTCCTGTGGGATCTTTCTCCTCCATCCCCCTGTGGAAACTCTCTCCCCCATCCCCCTTCCTACTGTGGGTTCTCTCTTCCCCATTCCCCTTCCTCTTGTGGGATCCCTCTCCCCCATCCCCCTTTCTGCTGTGGGATCTCTCTCCACCATCCCCCTTCCTCTTCTGGGATCTCTCTCCTCCATCCACCTTCCTCTTCTGGGATTTCTCTCACACATCCCCCTTCCTCTTGTGGGATCTCTCTTCCCAATCCCCCTTCTTCCTGTGGGATCCCTCTTTTCCATCGCCCTGTGGAATTTCTCTCCTCCATCCCCCTGTGGGAACTCTCTTCCCCATCCCCCTTCCTCCTGTGGAATCTCTCTCCCCCATCCCCCTTCCTCTTCTGGGATCTCTCTCACCCATACCCCTTGCTCCTGTGGGATCTCTCTCCTCCATCCCCCTTCCTCCTATGGGTTCTCTCTTCCCCATCCCCCTTTCTCCTGTGGGATCTCTCTCCCCCATCCCCCTTCCTCTTTTGGGATCTCTCGCACCCATCCCCCTTCCTCCTGTGGGATCTCTCTCCCCATCCCCCTTCCTCCTGTGGGATCTCTCTCCCCCATTCCCCTTCCTCCTGTGGGATCTCTCTCCTCCATCCCCCTGTGGAATCTCTCTCCTCCATCCCCCTGTGGGATCTCTCTCCCCCATTCCCCTTCCTCCTGTGGGTTCTCTCTCCTCCATCCCCCTTCCTCTGCTGGGAGCTCTCTTCCACATCCCCCTTCCTCCTGTGGGATCTCTCTTCCCCATCCCCCTTCCTCCTGTGAGATCTCTCTCCCCATCCCCCTTCCTTCTGTGGGATCTCTCTTTCCCATCCCCCTTCCTCCTGTGGGACCTCTATTCTCCATCCCATCATCCTGTGGGATCCCTCTTCTCTATCCTGCTTTTCCTGTGGGATCACTTTTCTCCATCCCCCTTCCTCTTGTGGTATCCCTCTCCCCCATCCCCCTTCCTCCTGTGGGTTCTCTGACCCCCATCCCCCTTCCTACTGTGGGATCTCTCTGCCCCATCCCCTTTCCTGCTTTGGGACCTCTCTCCCCCATCCCCCTTCATCCTATGGGATCTCTCTCCCCCATCCCTCTTCCTCCTGTGGGTTCTCTCTTCCACTTCCCCCTTCCTCCTGTGGGATCTCTCTTCTCCATCCCCCTTCCTCCTGTGGGAACTCTCTCCCCCATCCCCTTTCCTCCGGTGGGATCTCTCTCCCCCATCCCCCTTCCTCTTGTGGGCTCACCCTTACCCATCCCCCTTCCTCCTGTGGGATGTCTCTCCTCCATCCCCCTTCCTCCTATGGGTTCTTTCTTCCCCATCCCCCTTTCTCCTGTGGGATCTCTATCCCCCATCCCCCTTCCTCTTCTGAGATCTCTCTCACCCATCCCCCTTCCTCCTGTGGGATCTCTCTCCCCATCCTCCATCCCCCTGTGGAATCTCTCTCCTCCATCCCCCTGGGGGATCTCTCTCCTACATCCCCCTTCCTCCTGTGGGAACTATTCCCCATCCCCCTTCCTCCTGTGGGAGCTCTCTCCCCCATTCCCCTTCCTCTTCTGGGATCTCTCTCACCCATCCCCCTTCCTCCTGTGGGATCTCTCTCCCCATCCCCCTTCCTCCTGTGGGATCTCACTCCCCCATTATCCTTCCGCCTGTGGGATCTCACTCCCCCATTCCCCTTCCTCCTGTGGGATCTTTCTCCTCCATCCCCCTGTGGAATCTCTCTCCCCCATCCCAATTCCTCCTATGGGTTCTCTCTTCCCCATTCCCCTTCCTCTTGTGGGATCTCTCTCCCCCATCCCCCTTTCTCCTGTGGGTTCTCTCTCCCCCATCCCCCTTCCTCTTCTGGGATCTCTCTCCCCCATCCCCCTTCCTCTTCTGGGATCTCTCTTCCCCATCCACCTTCCTCTTCTGGGATTTCTCTCACACATCCCCCTTACTCTTGTGGGAACTCTCTTCCCCATCCCCCTTCTTCCTGTAGGATCCCTCTTTTCCATCGCCCTGTGGAATCTCTCTCCTCCATCCCCCTGTAGGAACTCTCTTCCCCATCCCCCTTCCTCCTGTGGGATCTCCCTCCCCCATTCCCCTTCCTGATGTGGGATCTCTCTCCTCCATCCCCCTGTGGGATCTCTCTCCTCCATCCCCCTTTCTCCTGTGGGTTCTCTCTCCGCCATCCCCCTTCCTCTTCTTGGATCTCTCTCACCCATCCCCCTTCCTCTTGATAGATAGATAGATAGATAGATAGATAGATAGATAGATAGATAGATACTTTATTCATCCCCATGGGGAAATTCAACTTTTTTTTCCAATGTCCCATACACTTGTTGTAGCAAAACTAATTACATACAATACTTAACTCCATAAAAAATATGATATGCATCTAAATCACTATCTCAAAAAGCATTAATAATAGCTTTTAAAAAATTCTTAAGTCCTGACGGTAGAATTGTAAAGCCTAATGGCATTGGGGAGTATTGACCTCTTCATCCTGTCTGAGGAGCATTGCATCGATAGTAACCTGTCGCTGAAACTGCTTCTCTGTCTCTGGATGGTGCTATGTAGAGGATGTTCAGAGGATCTCTCTTCCCCATCCCCCTTCTTCCTGTGGGATCCCTCTTCCCCAGCCCCCATCCTCCTGTGGGTTCACTCTTCCACATCCCCCTTCCTCCTGTGGGATCTCTCTCCCCATCCCCCTTCCTCCTGTGGGATCTCTCTTTCCTTCCCCCTTCCTCCTGTGGGACCTCTATTCTCCATCCCATCATCCTGTGGGATCCCTCTTCTCCATCCTGCTTTTCCTGTGGGATCACTTTTCTCCAACCCCTTCTTGGTGTGGGATCTCTCTTCCCCATCCCCCTTCCTCCTGTGGGTTCTCTCTCCCCCATCCCCCTTCCTACTGTGGGATCTCTCTGCCCCATGCGCTTTCCTGCTGCGGGATCTCTCTCCCCCATCCCCCTTCATCCTATGGGATCTCTCTCCCCCATCCCCCTTCCTCCTGTGGGTTCTCACTTCCACTTCCCCCTTCATCCTGTGGGATCTCTCTTCTCCATCCCCCTTCTTCCTGTGGGATCCCTCTTCCCCAGCACCCATCCTCCTGTGGGTTCACTCTTCCACATCCCCCTTCCTCCTGTGGGATCTCTCTTCCCCATCCCCCTTCCTCCTGTGGGATCTCTCTCCCCCATCCCCCTTCCTCCTGTGGGATCTCTCTTTCCTTCCCCCTTCCTCCGTTGGGACCTATATTCTCCATCCCATCATCCTGTGGGATCCCTATTCTCTATCCTGCTTTTCCTGTGGGATCACTTTTCTCCATCCCCCTTCTTGGTGTGGGATCTCTCTTCTCCATCCCCCTTCCTCCTGTGGGTTCTCTCTCCCCCATCCCCCTTCCTACTGTGGGATCTCTCTGCCCCATCCCCTTTCCTGCTGTGGGATCTCTCTCCCCCATCCCACTTCATCCTATGGGATCTCTCTCCCCCATCCCCCTTCCTCCTGTGGGTTCTCACTTCCACTTCCCCCTTCATCCAGTGGGATCTCTCTTCTCCATCCCCCTTCCTCCTGTGGGAACTCTCTCCCCCATCCCCTTTCCTCCGGTGGGATCTCTCTCCCCCATCCCCCTTCCTCTTGTGGGCTCACCCTTACCCATCCCACTTCCTACTGTGGGATTCTCTCCTCCATCCCCCATCCTCCTGTGGGATCTCTCTCCCCCATCCCCCTTCCTCCTGTGGGAACTCTCTTCCCCATCACCCTTCCTCCTGTGGGTTCTCTCTTCCCCATTCCCCTTCCTCTTGTGGCATCTCTCTCCCCCATCCCCCTTTCTCCTGTGGGTTCTCTCTCCTCCATCCCATTTCCTCCTATGGGTTCTCTCTTCCCCATCCCCCTTTCTCCTGTGGTATCTCTATCCCCCATCCCCCTTCCTCTTCTGGGATCTCTCTCACCCATCCCCCTTCCTCCTGTGGGATCTCACTCCCCATCCCCCTTCCTCCTGTTGGATCTCTCTCCCCCATTCCCCTTCCTCCTGTGGGATCTTTCTCCTCCATCCCCCTGTGGAAACTCTCTCCCCCATCCCCCTTCCTACTGTGGGTTCTCTCTTCCCCATTCCCCTTCCTCTTGTGGGATCCCTCTCCCCCATCCCCCTTTCTGCTGTGGGATCTCTCTCCACCATCCCCCTTCCTCTTCTGGGATCTCTCTCCTCCATCCACCTTCCTCTTCTGGGATTTCTCTCACACATCCCCCTTCCTCTTGTGGGATCTCTCTTCCCCATCCCCCTTCTTCCTGTGGGATCCCTCTTTTCCATCGCCCTGTGGAATCTCTCTCCTCCATCCCCCTGTGGGAACTCTCTTCCCCATCCCCCTTCCTCCTGTGGAATCTCTCTCCCCCATCCCCCTTCCTCTTCTGGGATCTCTCTCACCCATCCCCCTTGCTCCTGTGGGATCTCTCTCCTCCATCCCCCTTCCTCCTATGGGTTCTCTCTTCCCCATCCCCCTTTCTCCTGTGGGATCTCTCTCCCCCATCCCCCTTCCTCTTTTGGGATCTCTCGCACCCATCCCCCTTCCTCCTGTGGGATCTCTCTCCCCATCCCCCTTCCTCCTGTGGGATCTCTCTCCCCCATTCCCCTTCCTCCTGTGGGATCTCTCTCCTCCATCCCCCTGTGGAATCTCTCTCCTCCATCCCCCTGTGGGATCTCTCTCCCCCATTCCCCTTCCTCCTGTGGGTTCTCTCTCCTCCATCCCCCTTCCTCTGCTGGGATGTCTCTCACCCATCCCGCTTCCTCTTGTGGGATCTCTCTTCCCCATCCCCCTTCTTCCTGTGGGATCCCTCTTCCCCAGCCCCCATCCTCCTGTGGGTTCACTCTTCCACATCCCCCTTCCTCTTGTGGGAGCTCTCTTCCACATCCCCCTTCCTCCTGTGGGATCTCTCTTCCCCATCCCCCTTCCTCCTGTGAGATCTCTCTCCCCATCCCCCTTCCTTCTGTGGGATCTCTCTTTCCCATCCCCCTTCCTCCTGTGGGACCTCTATTCTCCATCCCATCATCCTGTGGGATCCCTCTTCTCTATCCTGCTTTTCCTGTGGGATCACTTTTCTCCATCCCCCTTCCTCTTGTGGTATCCCTCTCCCCCATCCCCCTTCCTCCTGTGGGTTCTCTGACCCCCATCCCCCTTCCTACTGTGGGATCTCTCTGCCCCATCCCCTTTCCTGCTTTGGGACCTCTCTCCCCCATCCCCCTTCATCCTATGGGATCTCTCTCCCCCATCCCTCTTCCTCCTGTGGGTTCTCTCTTCCACTTCCCCCTTCCTCCTGTGGGATCTCTCTTCTCCATCCCCCTTCCTCCTGTGGGAACTCTCTCCCCCATCCCCTTTCCTCCGGTGGGATCTCTCTCCCCCATCCCCCTTCCTCTTGTGGGCTCACCCTTACCCATCCCCCTTCCTCCTGTGGGATGTCTCTCCTCCATCCCCCTTCCTCCTATGGGTTCTTTCTTCCCCATCCCCCTTTCTCCTGTGGGATCTCTCTCCCCCATCCCCCTTCCTCTTCTGAGATCTCTCTCACCCATCCCCCTTCCTCCTGTGGGATCTCTCTCCCCATCCTCCATCCCCCTGTGGAATCTCTCTCCTCCATCCCCCTGGGGGATCTCTCTCCTCCATCCCCCTTCCTCCTGTGGGAACTCTATTCCCCATCCCCCTTCCTCCTGTGGGAGCTCTCTCCCCCATTCCCCTTCCTCTTCTGGGATCTCTCTCACCCATCCCCCTTCCTCCTGTGGGATCTCTCTCCCCATCCCCCTTCCTCCTGTGGGATCTCACTCCCCCATTCCCCTTCCTCCTGTGGGATCTTTCTCCTCCATCCCCCTGTGGAATCTCTCTCCCCCATCCCAATTCCTCCTATGGGTTCTCTCTTCCCCATTCCCCTTCCTCTTGTGGGATCTCTCTCCCCCATCCCCCTTTCTCCTGTGGGATCTCTCTCCCCCATCCCCCTTCCTCTTCTGGGATCTCTCTCCCCCATCCCCCTTCCTCTTCTGGGATCTCTCTTCCCCATCCACCTTCCTCTTCTGGGATTTCTCTCACACATCCCCCTTACTCTTGTGGGATCTCTCTTCCCCATCCCCTTTCTTCCTGTAGGATCCCTCTTTTCCATCGCCCTGTGGAATCTCTCTCCTCCATCCCCCTGTAGGAACTCTCTTCCCCATCCCCCTTCCTCCTGTGGGATCTCCCTCCCCCATTCCCCTTCCTGATGTGGGATCTCTCTCCTCCATCCCCCTGTGGGATCTCTCTCCTCCATCCCCCTTTCTCCTGTGGGTTCTCTCTCCGCCATCCCCCTTCCTCTTCTTGGATCTCTCTCACCCATCCCCCTTCCTCTTGATAGATAGATAGATAGATAGATAGATAGATAGATAGATAGATAGATAGATAGATAGATAGATAGATAGATAGATAGATAGATAGATAGATACTTTATTCATCCCCATGGGGAAATTCAACTTTTTTTTCCAATGTCCCATACACTTGTTGTAGCAAAACTAATTACATACAATACTTAACTCCATAAAAAATATGATATGCATCTAAATCACTATCTCAAAAAGCATTAATAATAGCTTTTAAAAAATTCTTAAGTCCTGACGGTAGAATTGTAAAGCCTAATGGCATTGGGGAGTATTGACCTCTTCATCCTGTCTGAGGAGCATTGCATCGATAGTAACCTGTCGCTGAAACTGCTTCTCTGTCTCTGGATGGTGCTATGTAGAGGATGTTCAGAGGATCTCTCTTCCCCATCCCCCTTCTTCCTGTGGGATCCCTCTTCCCCAGCCCCCATCCTCCTGTGGGTTCACTCTTCCACATCCCCCTTCCTCCTGTGGGATCTCTCTTTCCTTCCCCCTTCCTCCTGTGGGACCTCTATTCTCCATCCCATCATCCTGTGGGATCCCTCTTCTCCATCCTGCTTTTCCTGTGGGATCACTTTTCTCCAACCCCTTCTTGGTGTGGGATCTCTCTTCCCCATCCCCCTTCCTCCTGTGGGTTCTCTCTCCCCCATCCCCCTTCCTACTGTGGGATCTCTCTGCCCCATCCGCTTTCCTGCTGCGGGATCTCTCTCCCCCATCCCCCTTCATCCTATGGGATCTCTCTCCCCCATCCCCCTTCCTCCTGTGGGTTCTCACTTCCACTTCCCCCTTCATCCTGTGGGATCTCTCTTCTCCATCCCCCTTCCTCCTGTGGGAACTCTCTCCCCCATCCCCTTTCCTCCGGTGGGATCTCTCTCCCCCATCCCCCTTCCTCTTGTGGGCTCACCCTTACCCATCCCCCTTCCTACTGTGGGATTCTCTCCTCCATCCCCCATCCTCCTGCGGGATCTCTCTCCCCCATCCCCCTTCCTCCTGTGGGAACTCTCTTCCCCATCCCCCTTCCTCCTGTGGGTTCTCTCTTCTCCATTCCCCTTCCTCTTGTGGGATCTCTCTCCCCCATCCCCCTTTCTCCTGTGGGTTCTCTCTCCTCCATCCCCCTTCCTCCTATGGGTTCTCTCTTCCCCATCCCCCTTTCTCCTGTGGTATCTGTCTCCCCCATCCCCCTTCCTCTTCTGGGATCTCTCTCACCCATCCCCCTTCCTCCTGTGGGATCTCTCTCCCCATCCCCCTTCCTCCTGTTGGATCTCTCTCCCCCATTCCCCTTCCTCCTGTGGGATCTTTCTCCTCCATCCCCCTGTGGAAACTCTCTCCCCCATCCCCGTTCCTCCTGTGGGTTCTCTCTTCCCCATTCCCCTTCCTCTTGTGGGATCTCTCTCCCCCATCCCCCTTTCTGCTGTGGGATCTCTCTCCCCCATCCCCCTTCCTCTTCTGGGATCTCTCTCCTCCATCCACCTTCCTCTTCTGGGATTTCTCTCACACATCCCCCTTCCTCTTGTGGGATCTCTCTTCCCCATCCCCCTTCTTCCTGTGGGATCCCGCTTTTCCATCGCCCTGTGGAATCTCTCTCCTCCATCCTCCTGTGGGAACTCTCTTCCCCATCCCACTTCCTCCTGTGGGATCTCTCTCCCCCATCCCCCTTCCTCTTCTGGGATCTCTCTCACCCATCCCCCTTCCTCCTGTGGTATCTCTCTCCCCATCCCCCTTTCTCCTGTGGGTTCTCTCTCCTCCATCCCCCTTCCTCCTATGGGTTCTCTCTTCCCCATCCCCCTTCCTCCTGTGGGATCTCTCTCCCCCATCCCCCTTCCTCTTCTGGGATCTCTCTCACCCATCCCCCTTCCTCCTGTGGGATCTCTCTTCTCCATCCCCCTGTGGGATCTCTCTCCTCCATCCCCCTTTCTCCTGTGGGTTCTCTCTCCTCCATCCCCCTTCCTCCTATGGGTTCTCTCTTCCCCATCCCCCTTTCTCCTGTGGTATCTCTCTCCCCCATCCCCCTTCCTCTTCTGGGATCTCTCTCACCCATCCCCCTTCATCCTGTGGGATCTCACTCCCCATCCCCCTTCCTCCTGTTGGATCTCTCTCCCCCATTCCCCTTCCTCCTGTGGGATCTTTCTCCTCCATCCCCCTGTGGAAACTCTCTCCCCCATCCCCCTTCCTACTGTGGGTTCTCTCTTCCCCATTCCCCTTCCTCTTGTGGGATCCCTCTCCCCCATCCCCCTTTCTGCTGTGGGATCTCTCTCCACCATCCCCCTTCCTCTTCTGGGATCTCTCTCCTCCATCCACCTTCCTCTTCTGGGATTTCTCTCACACATCCCCCTTCCTCTTGTGGGATCTCTCTTCCCAATCCCCCTTCTTCCTGTGGGATCCCTCTTTTCCATCGCCCTGTGGAATCTCTCTCCTCCATCCCCCTGTGGGAACTCTCTTCCCCATCCCCCTTCCTCCTGTGGAATCTCTCTCCCCCATCCCCCTTCCTCTTCTGGGATCTCTCTCACCCATCCCCCTTGCTCCTGTGGGATCTCTCTCCTCCATCCCCCTTCCTCCTATGGGTTCTCTCTTCCCCATCCCCCTTTCTCCTGTGGGATCTCTCTCCCCCATCCCCCTTCCTCTTTTGGGATCTCTCGCACCCATCCCCCTTCCTCCTGTGGGATCTCTCTCCCCATCCCCCTTCCTCCTGTGGGATCTCTCTCCCCCATTCCCCTTCCTCCTGTGGGATCTCTCTCCTCCATCCCCCTGTGGAATCTCTCTCCTCCATCCCCCTGTGGGATCTCTCTCCCCCATTCCCCTTCCTCCTGTGGGTTCTCTCTCCTCCATCCCCCTTCCTCTGCTGGGAGCTCTCTTCCACATCCCCCTTCCTCCTGTGGGATCTCTCTTCCCCATCCCCCTTCCTCCTGTGAGATCTCTCTCCCCATCCCCCTTCCTTCTGTGGGATCTCTCTTTCCCATCCCCCTTCCTCCTGTGGGACCTCTATTCTCCATCCCATCATCCTGTGGGATCCCTCTTCTCTATCCTGCTTTTCCTGTGGGATCACTTTTCTCCATCCCCCTTCCTCTTGTGGTATCCCTCTCCCCCATCCCCCTTCCTCCTGTGGGTTCTCTGACCCCCATCCCCCTTCCTACTGTGGGATCTCTCTGCCCCATCCCCTTTCCTGCTTTGGGACCTCTCTCCCCCATCCCCCTTCATCCTATGGGATCTCTCTCCCCCATCCCTCTTCCTCCTGTGGGTTCTCTCTTCCACTTCCCCCTTCCTCCTGTGGGATCTCTCTTCTCCATCCCCCTTCCTCCTGTGGGAACTCTCTCCCCCATCCCCTTTCCTCCGGTGGGATCTCTCTCCCCCATCCCCCTTCCTCTTGTGGGCTCACCCTTACCCATCCCCCTTCCTCCTGTGGGATGTCTCTCCTCCATCCCCCTTCCTCCTATGGGTTCTTTCTTCCCCATCCCCCTTTCTCCTGTGGGATCTCTATCCCCCATCCCCCTTCCTCTTCTGAGATCTCTCTCACCCATCCCCCTTCCTCCTGTGGGATCTCTCTCCCCATCCTCCATCCCCCTGTGGAATCTCTCTCCTCCATCCCCCTGGGGGATCTCTCTCCTACATCCCCCTTCCTCCTGTGGGAACTATTCCCCATCCCCCTTCCTCCTGTGGGAGCTCTCTCCCCCATTCCCCTTCCTCTTCTGGGATCTCTCTCACCCATCCCCCTTCCTCCTGTGGGATCTCTCTCCCCATCCCCCTTCCTCCTGTGGGATCTCACTCCCCCATTCCCCTTCCGCCTGTGGGATCTCACTCCCCCATTCCCCTTCCTCCTGTGGGATCTTTCTCCTCCATCCCCCTGTGGAATCTCTCTCCCCCATCCCAATTCCTCCTATGGGTTCTCTCTTCCCCATTCCCCTTCCTCTTGTGGGATCTCTCTCCCCCATCCCCCTTTCTCCTGTGGGATCTCTCTCCCCCATCCCCCTTCCTCTTCTGGGATCTCTCTCCCCCATCCCCCTTCCTCTTCTGGGATCTCTCTTCCCCATCCACCTTCCTCTTCTGGGATTTCTCTCACACATCCCCCTTACTCTTGTGGGATCTCTCTTCCCCATCCCCCTTCTTCCTGTAGGATCCCTCTTTTCCATCGCCCTGTGGAATCTCTCTCCTCCATCCCCCTGTAGGAACTCTCTTCCCCATCCCCCTTCCTCCTGTGGGATCTCCCTCCCCCATTCCCCTTCCTGATGTGGGATCTCTCTCCTCCATCCCCCTGTGGGATCTCTCTCCTCCATCCCCCTTTCTCCTGTGGGTTCTCTCTCCGCCATCCCCCTTCCTCTTCTTGGATCTCTCTCACCCATCCCCCTTCCTCTTGATAGATAGATAGATAGATAGATAGATAGATAGATAGATAGATAGATAGATAGATAGATAGATACTTTATTCATCCCCATGGGGAAATTCAACTTTTTTTTCCAATGTCCCATACACTTGTTGTAGCAAAACTAATTACATACAATACTTAACTCCATAAAAAATATGATATGCATCTAAATCACTATCTCAAAAAGCATTAATAATAGCTTTTAAAAAGTTCTTAAGTCCTGACGGTAGAATTGTAAAGCCTAATGGCATTGGGGAGTATTGACCTCTTCATCCTGTCTGAGGAGCATTGCATCGATAGTAACCTGTCGCTGAAACTGCTTCTCTGTCTCTGGATGGTGCTATGTAGAGGATGTTCAGAGGATCTCTCTTCCCCATCCCCCTTCTTCCTGTGGGATCCCTCTTCCCCAGCCCCCATCCTCCTGTGGGTTCACTCTTCCACATCCCCCTTCCTCCTGTGGGATCTCTCTCCCCATCCCCCTTCCTCCTGTGGGACCTCTATTCTCCATCCCATCATCCTGTGGGATCCCTCTTCTCTATCCTGCTTTTCCTGTGGGATCACTTTTCTCCAACCCCTTCTTGGTGTGGGATCTCTCTTCCCCATCCCCCTTCCTCCTGTGGGTTCTCTCTCCCCCATCCCCCTTCCTACTGTGGGATCTCTCTGCCCCATCCGCTTTCCTGCTGCGGGATCTCTCTCCCCCATCCCCCTTCATCCTATGGGATCTCTCTCCCCCATCCCCCTTCCTCCTGTGGGTTCTCACTTCCACTTCCCCCTTCATCCTGTGGGATCTCTCTTCTCCATCCCCCTTCCTCCTGTGTGAACTCTCTCCCCCATCCCCTTTCCTCCGGTGGGATCTCTCTCCCCCATCCCCCTTCCTCTTGTGGGCTCACCCTTACCCATCCCCCTTCCTACTGTGGGATTCTCTCCTCCATCCCACATCCTCCTGTGGGATCTCTCTCCCCCATCCCCCTTCCTCCTGTGGGAACTCTCTTCCCCATCCCCCTTCCTCCTGTGGGTTCTCTCTTCCCCATTCCCCTTCCTCTTGTGGGATCTCTCTCCCCCATCCCCCTTTCTCCTGTGGGTTCTCTCTCCTCCATCCCCCTTCCTCCTATGGGTTCTCTCTTCCCCATCCCCCTTTCTCCTGTGGTATCCCTCTCCCCCATCCCCCTTCCTCTTCTGGGATCTCTCTCAACCATCCCCCTTCCTCCTGTGGGATCTCTCTCCCCATCCCCCTTCCTCCTGTTGGATCTCTCTCCCCCATTCCCCTTCCTCCTGTGGGATCTTTCTCCTCCATCCCCCTGTGGAAACTCTCTCCCCCATCCCCCTTCCTCCTGTAGGTTCTCTCTTCCCCATTCCCCTTCCTCTTGTGGGATCTCTCTCCCCCATCCCCCTTTCTGCTGTGGGATCTCTCTCCCCCATCCCCCTTCCTCTTCTGGGATCTCTCTCCTCCATCCACCTTCCTCTTCTGGGATTTCTCTCACACATCCCCCTTCCTCTTGTGGGATCTCTCTTCCCCATCCCCCTTCTTCCTGTGGGATCCCTCTTTTCCATCGCCCTGTGGAATCTCTCTCCTCCATCCTCCTGTGGGAAATCTCTTCCCCATCCCACTTCCTCCTGTGGGATCTCTCTCCCCCATCCCCCTTCCTCTTCTGGGATCTCTCTCACCCATCCCCCTTCCTCCTGTGGGATCTCTCTCCCCATCCCCCTTTCTCCTGTGGGTTCTCTCTCCTCCATCCCCCTTCCTCCTAAGGGTTCTCTCTTCCCCATCCCCCTTCCTCCTGTGGGATCTCTCTCCCCCATCCCCCTTCCTCTTCTGGGATCTCTCTCACCCATCCCCCTTCCTCCTGTGGGATCTCTCTTCTCCATCCCCCTGTGGGATCTCTCTCCTCCATCCCCCTTTCTCCTGTGGGTTCTCTCTCCGCCATCCCCCTTCCTCTTCTGGGATCTCTCTCACCCATCCCCCTTCCTCTTGATAGATAGATAGATAGATAGATAGATAGATAGATAGATAGATAGATAGATAGATACTTTATTCAACCCCATGGGGAAATTCAACTTTTTTTTCCAATGTCCCATACACTTGTTGTAGCAAAAATAATTACATACAATACTTAACTCCATAAAAAATATGATATGCATCTAAATCACTATCTCAAAAAGCATTAATAATAGCTTTTAAAAAGTTCTTAAGTCCTGACGGTAGAATTGTAAAGCCTAATGGCATTGGGGAGTATTGACCTCTTCATCCTGTCTGAGGAGCATTGCATCGATAGTAACCTGTCGCTGAAACTGCTTCTCTGTCTCTGGATGGTGCTATGTAGAGGATGTTCAGAGGATCTCTCTTCCCCATCTCCCTTCTTCCTGTGGGATCCCTCTTCCCCAGCCCCCATCCTCCTGTGGGTTCACTCTTCCACATCCCCCTTCCTCCTGTGGGATCTCTCTCCACATCCCCCTTCCTCCTGTGGGATCTCTCTTTCCTTCCCCCTTCCTCCTGTGGGACCTCTATTCTCCATCCCATCATCCTGTGGGATCCCTCTTCTCTATCCTGCTTTTCCTGTGGGATCACTTTTCTCCAACCCCTTCTTGGTGTGGGATCTCTCTTCCCCATCCCCCTTCCTCCTGTGGGTTCTCTCTCCCCCATCCCCCTTCCTCCTGTGGGATCTCTCTCCCCCATCCCCCTTCCTCTTCTGGGATCTCTCTCACCCATCCCCCTTCCTCCTGTGGGATCTCTCTTCTCCATCCCCCTGTGGGATCTCTCTCCTCCATCCCCCTTTCTCCTGTGGGTTCTCTCTCCTCCATCCCCCTTCCTCCTATGGGTTCTCTCTTCCCCATCCCCCTTTCTCCTGTGGTATCTCTCTCCCCCATCCCCCTTCCTCTTCTGGGATCTCTCTCACCCATCCCCCTTCATCCTGTGGGATCTCACTCCCCATCCCCCTTCCTCCTGTTGGATCTCTCTCCCCCATTCCCCTTCCTCCTGTGGGATCTTTCTCCTCCATCCCCCTGTGGAAACTCTCTCCCCCATCCCCCTTCCTACTGTGGGTTCTCTCTTCCCCATTCCCCTTCCTCTTGTGGGATCCCTCTCCCCCATCCCCCTTTCTGCTGTGGGATCTCTCTCCACCATCCCCCTTCCTCTTCTGGGATCTCTCTCCTCCATCCACCTTCCTCTTCTGGGATTTCTCTCACACATCCCCCTTCCTCTTGTGGGATCTCTCTTCCCAATCCCCCTTCTTCCTGTGGGATCCCTCTTTTCCATCGCCCTGTGGAATCTCTCTCCTCCATCCCCCTGTGGGAACTCTCTTCCCCATCCCCCTTCCTCCTGTGGAATCTCTCTCCCCCATCCCCCTTCCTCTTCTGGGATCTCTCTCACCCATCCCCCTTGCTCCTGTGGGATCTCTCTCCTCCATCCCCCTTCCTCCTATGGGTTCTCTCTTCCCCATCCCCCTTTCTCCTGTGGGATCTCTCTCCCCCATCCCCCTTCCTCTTTTGGGATCTCTCGCACCCATCCCCCTTCCTCCTGTGGGATCTCTCTCCCCATCCCCCTTCCTCCTGTGGGATCTCTCTCCCCCATTCCCCTTCCTCCTGTGGGATCTCTCTCCTCCATCCCCCTGTGGAATCTCTCTCCTCCATCCCCCTGTGGGATCTCTCTCCCCCATTCCCCTTCCTCCTGTGGGTTCTCTCTCCTCCATCCCCCTTCCTCTGCTGGGAGCTCTCTTCCACATCCCCCTTCCTCCTGTGGGATCTCTCTTCCCCATCCCCCTTCCTCCTGTGAGATCTCTCTCCCCATCCCCCTTCCTTCTGTGGGATCTCTCTTTCCCATCCCCCTTCCTCCTGTGGGACCTCTATTCTCCATCCCATCATCCTGTGGGATCCCTCTTCTCTATCCTGCTTTTCCTGTGGGATCACTTTTCTCCATCCCCCTTCCTCTTGTGGTATCCCTCTCCCCCATCCCCCTTCCTCCTGTGGGTTCTCTGACCCCCATCCCCCTTCCTACTGTGGGATCTCTCTGCCCCATCCCCTTTCCTGCTTTGGGACCTCTCTCCCCCATCCCCCTTCATCCTATGGGATCTCTCTCCCCCATCCCTCTTCCTCCTGTGGGTTCTCTCTTCCACTTCCCCCTTCCTCCTGTGGGATCTCTCTTCTCCATCCCCCTTCCTCCTGTGGGAACTCTCTCCCCCATCCCCTTTCCTCCGGTGGGATCTCTCTCCCCCCATCCCCCTTCCTCTTGTGGGCTCACCCTTACCCATCCCCCTTCCTACTGTGGGATTCTCTCCTCCATCCCACATCCTCCTGTGGGATCTCTCTCCCCCATCCCCCTTCCTCCTGTGGGAACTCTCTTCCCCATCCCCCTTCCTCCTGTGGGTTCTCTCTTCCCCATTCCCCTTCCTCTTGTGGGATCTCTCTCCCCCATCCCCCTTTCTCCTGTGGGTTCTCTCTCCTCCATCCCCCTTCCTCTTATGGGTTCTCTCTTCCCCATCCCCCTTTCTCCTGTGGTATCCCTCTCCCCCATCCCCCTTCCTCTTCTGGGATCTCTCTCAACCATCCCCCTTCCTCCTGTGGGATCTCTCTCCCCATCCCCCTTCCTCCTGTTGGATCTCTCTCCCCCATTCCCCTTCCTCCTGTGGGATCTTTCTCCTCCATCCCCCTGTGGAAACTCTCTCCCCCATCCCCCTTCCTCCTGTAGGTTCTCTCTTCCCCATTCCCCTTCCTCTTGTGGGATCTCTCTCCCCCATCCCCCTTTCTGCTGTGGGATCTCTCTCCCCCATCCCCCTTCCTCTTCTGGGATCTCTCTCCTCCATCCACCTTCCTCTTCTGGGATTTCTCTCACACATCCCCCTTCCTCTTGTGGGATCTCTCTTCCCCATCCCCCTTCTTCCTGTGGGATCCCTCTTTTCCATCGCCCTGTGGAATCTCTCTCCTCCATCCTCCTGTGGGAAATCTCTTCCCCATCCCACTTCCTCCTGTGGGATCTCTCTCCCCCATCCCCCTTCCTCTTCTGGGATCTCTCTCACCCATCCCCCTTCCTCCTGTGGGATCTCTCTCCCCATCCCCCTTTCTCCTGTGGGTTCTCTCTCCTCCATCCCCCTTCCTCCTAAGGGTTCTCTCTTCCCCATCCCCCTTCCTCCTGTGGGATCTCTCTCCCCCATCCCCCTTCCTCTTCTGGGATCTCTCTCACCCATCCCCCTTCCTCCTGTGGGATCTCTCTTCTCCATCCCCCTGTGGGATCTCTCTCCTCCATCCCCCTTTCTCCTGTGGGTTCTCTCTCCGCCATCCCCCTTCCTCTTCTGGGATCTCTCTCACCCATCCCCCTTCCTCTTGATAGATAGATAGATAGATAGATAGATAGATAGATACTTTATTCAACCCCATGGGGAAATTCAACTTTTTTTTCCAATGTCCCATACACTTGTTGTAGCAAAAATAATTACATACAATACTTAACTCCATAAAAAATATGATATGCATCTAAATCACTATCTCAAAAAGCATTAATAATAGCTTTTAAAAAGTTCTTAAGTCCTGACGGTAGAATTGTAAAGCCTAATGGCATTGGGGAGTATTGACCTCTTCATCCTGTCTGAGGAGCATTGCATCGATAGTAACCTGTCGCTGAAACTGCTTCTCTGTCTCTGGATGGTGCTATGTAGAGGATGTTCAGAGGATCTCTCTTCCCCATCTCCCTTCTTCCTGTGGGATCCCTCTTCCCCAGCCCCCATCCTCCTGTGGGTTCACTCTTCCACATCCCCCTTCCTCCTGTGGGATCTCTCTCCACATCCCCCTTCCTCCTGTGGGATCTCTCTTTCCTTCCCCCTTCCTCCTGTGGGACCTCTATTCTCCATCCCATCATCCTGTGGGATCCCTCTTCTCTATCCTGCTTTTCCTGTGGGATCACTTTTCTCCAACCCCTTCTTGGTGTGGGATCTCTCTTCCCCATCCCCCTTCCTCCTGTGGGTTCTCTCTCCCCCATCCCCCTTCCTACTGTGGGATCTCTCTGCCCCATCCGCTTTCCTGCTGCGGGATCTCTCTCCCCCATCCCCCTTCATCCTATGGGATCTCTCTCCCCCATCCCCCTTCCTCCTGTGGGTTCTCACTTCCACTTCCCCCTTCATCCTGTGGGATCTCTCTTCTCCATCCCCCTTCCTCCTGTGGGAACTCTCTCCCCCATCCCCTTTCCTCCGGTGGGATCTCTCTCCCCCATCCCCCTTCCTCTTGTGGGCTCACCCTTACCCATCCCCCCTTCCTACTGTGGGATCTCTCTCCCCCATCCCCCCTTCCTCCTGTGGGAACTCTCTTCCCCATCCCCCTTCCTCCTGTGGGTTCTCTCTTCCCCATTCCCCTTCCTCTTGTGGGATCTCTCTCCCCCATCCCCCTTTCTCCTGTGGGTTCTCTCTCCTCCATCCCCCTTCCTCCTATGGGTTCTCTCTTCCCCATCCCCCTTTCTCCTGTGGTATCTCTCTCCCCCATCCCCCTTCCTCTTCTGGGATCTCTCTCACCCATCCCCCTTCCTCCTGTGGGATCTCTCTCCCCATCCCCCTTCCTCCTGTTGGATCTCTCTCCCCCATTCCCCTTCCTCCTGTGGGATCTTTCTCCTCCATCCCCCTGTGGAAACTCTCTCCCCCATCCCCCTTCCTCCTGTGGGTTCTCTCTTCCCCATTCCCCTTCCTCTTGTGGGATCTTTCTCCCCCATCCCCCTTTCTGCTGTGGGATCTCTCTCCCCCATCCCCCTTCCTCTTCTGGGATCTCTCTCCTCCATCCACCTTCCTCTTCTGGGATTTCTCTCACACATCCCCCTTCCTCTTGTGGGATCTCTCTTCCCCATCCCCCTTCTTCCTGTGGGATCCCTCTTTTCCATCGCCCTGTGGAATCTCTCTCCTCCATCCTCCTGTGGGAACTCTCTTCCCCATCCCACTTCCTCCTGTGGGATCTCTCTCCCCCATCCCGCTTCCTCTTCTGGGATCTCCCTCACCCATCCCCCTTCCTCCTGTGGGATCTCTCTCCCCATCCCCCTTTCTCCTGTGGGTTCTCTCTCCTCCATCCCCCTTCCTCCTATGGGTTCTCTCTTCCCCATCCCCCTTCCTCCTGTGGGATCTCTCTCCCCCATCCCCCTTCCTCTTCTGGGATCTCTCTCACCCATCCCCCTTCCTCCTGTGGGATCTCTCTCCCCATCCCCCTTCCTCCTGTGGGATCTCTCTCCCCCATTCCCCTTCCTCCTGTGGGTTCTCTCTCCTCCATCCCCCTTCCTCTTCTGGGATGTCTCTCACCCATCCCCCTTCCTCTTGTGGGATCTCTCTTCCCCATCCCCCTTCTTCCTGTGGGATCCCTCTTCTCCAGCCCCCATCCTCCTGTGGGATCTCTCTTCCCCATCCCCCTTCCTCCTGTGGGATCTCTCTCCCCATACCCCTTCCTCCTGTGGGATCTCTCTTTCCCATCCCCCTTCCTCCTGTGGGACCTCTATACTCCATCCCATCATCCTGTGGGATCCCTCTTCTCTATCCTCCTTTTCCTGTGGGATCACTTTTCTCCATCCCCCTTCTTGGTGTGGGATCTCTCTTCCCCATCCCCCTTCCTCCTGTGAGTTCTCTCTTCCCCATCCCCCTTCCTCCTGTGGGTTCTCTCTTCCCCATCCCCCTTCCTACTGTGGGATCTCTCTGCCCCATCCCCTTTCCTCTTGTGGCATCTCTCTCCCCCATCCCCCTTTCTCCTGTGGGTTCTCTCTCCTCCATCCCCCTTCCTCCTTTGGGTTCTCTCTTCCCCATCCCCCTTTCTCCTGTGGTATCTCTCTCCCCCATCCCCCTTCCTCTTCTGGGATCTCTCTCACCCATCCCCCTTCCTCCTGTGGGATCTCACTCCCCATCCCCCCTTCCTCCTGTTGGATCTCTCTCCCCCATTCCCCTTCCTCCTGTGGGATCTTTCTCCTCCATCCCCCTGTGGAAACTCTCTCCCCCATCCCCCTTCCTACTGTGGGTTCTCTCTTCCCCATTCCCCTTCCTCTTGTGGGATCCCTCTCCCCCATCCCCCTTTCTGCTGTGGATCTCTCTCCACCATCCCCCTTCCTCTTCTGGGATCTCTCTCCTCCATCCACCTTCCTCTTCTGGGATTTCTCTCACACATCCCCTTCCTCTTGTGGGATCTCTCTTCCCCATCCCCCTTCTTCCTGTGGGATCCCTCTTTTCCATCGCCCTGTGGAATCTCTCTCCTCCATCCCCCTGTGGGAACTCTCTTCCCCATCCCCCTTCCTCCTGTGGAATCTCTCTCCCCCATCCCTCTTCCTCTTCTGGGATCTCTCTCACCCATCCCCCTTGCTCCTGTGGGATCTCTCTCCTCCATCCCCCTTCCTCCTATGGGTTCTCTCTTCCCCATCCCCCTTTCTCCTGTGGGATCTCTCTCCCCCCATCCCCCTTCCTCTTCTGGGATCTCTCGCACCCATCCCCCTTCCTCCTGTGGGATCTCTCTCCCCATCCCCCTTCCTCCTGTGAGATCTCTCTCCCCCATTCCCCTTCCTCCTGTGGGATCTCTCTCCTCCATCCACCTGTGGAATCTCTCTCCTCCATCCCCCTGTGGGATCTCTCTCCCCCATTCCCCTCCCCTTCCTCCTGTGGGTTCTCTCTCCTCCATCCCCCTTCCTCTTCTGGGATGTCTCTCACCCATCCCGCTTCCTCTTGTGGGATCTCTCTTCCCCATCCCCCTTCTTCCCTGTGGGATCCCTCTTCCCCAGCCCCCATCCTCCTGGGGTTCACTCTTCCACATCCCCCTTCCTCTTGTGGGAGCTCTTCTTCCACATCCCCCTTCCTCCTGTGGGATCTCTCTTCCCCATTTCCCCTTCCTCTTGTGGGATCTCTCTCCCCATCCCCCTTTCTCCTGTGGGTTCTCTCTCTCCATCCCCCTTCCTCCTATGGGTTCTCTCTTCCCATCCCCCTTTCTCCTGTGGTATCCCTCTCCCCCATCCCCCTTCCTCTTCTGGGATCTCTCTCACCCATCCCCCCTTCCTCCTGTGGGATCTCTCTCCCCATCCCCCTTCCTCCTGTTGGATCTCTCTCCCCCATTCCCCTTCCTCTGTGGGATCTTTCTCCTCCATCCCCCTGTGGAAACTCTCTCCCCCATCCCCCTTCCTCCTGTGGGTTCTCTCTTCCCCATTCCCCTTCCTCTTGTGGGATCTTTCTCCCCCATCCCCCTTTCTGCTGTGGGATCTCTCTCCCCCATCCCCCTTCCTCTTCTGGGATCTCTCTCCTCCATCCACCTTCCTCTTCTGGGATTTCTCTCACACATCCCCCTTCCTCTTGTGGGATCTCTCTTCCCCATCCCCCTTCTTCCTGTGGGATCCCTCTTTCCATCGCCCTGTGGAATCTCTCTCCTCCATCCTCCTGTGGGAACTCTCTTCCCCATCCCACTTCCTCCTGTGGGATCTCTCTCCCCCATCCCGCTTCCTCTTCTGGGATCTCTCTCACCCATCCCCCTTTCTCCTGTGGGTTCTCTCTCCTCCATCCCCCTTCCTCCTATGGGTTCTCTCTTCCCCATCCCCCTTCCTCCTGTGGGATCTCTCTCCCCCATCCCCCTTCCTCTTCTGGGATCTCTCTCCCCATCCCCCTTCCTCCTGTGGGATCTCTCTTCTCCATCCCCCTGTGGGATCTCTCTCCTCCATCCCCCTTTCTCCTGTGGGTTCTCTCTCCGCCATCCCCCTTCCTCTTCTGGGATCTCTCTCACCCATCCCCCTTCCTCTTGATAGATAGATAGATAGATAGATAGATAGATAGATAGATAGATAGATAGATAGATAGATAGATAGATAGATAGATAGATAGATAGATAGATAGATAGATAGATAGATAGATACTTTATTCATCCCCATGGGGAAATTCAACTTTTTTTTTCCAATGTCCCATACACTTGTTGTAGCAAAACTAATTACATACAATACTTAACTCCATAAAAAATATGATATGCATCTAAATCACTATCTCAAAAAGCATTAATAATAGCTTTTAAAAAGTTCTTAAGTCCTGACGGTAGAATTGTAAAGCCTAATGGCATTGGGGAGTATTGACCTCTTCATCCTGTCTGAGGAGCATTGCATCGATAGTAACCTGTCGCTGAAACTGCTTCTCTGTCTCTGGATGGTGCTATGTAGAGGATGTTCAGAGGATCTCTCTTCCCCATCTCCCTTCTTCCTGTGGGATCCCTCTTCCCCAGCCCCCATCCTCCTGTGGGTTCACTCTTCCACATCCCCCTTCCTCCTGTGGGATCTCTCTCCCCATCCCCCTTCCTCCTGTGGGATCTCTCTTTCCTTCCCCCTTCCTCCTGTGGGACCTCTATTCTCCATCCCATCATCCTGTGGGATCCCTCTTCTCTATCCTGCTTTTCCTGTGGGATCACTTTTCTCCAACCCCTTCTTGGTGTGGGATCTCTCTTCCCCATCCCCCTTCCTCCTGTGGGTTCTCTCTCCCCCATCCCCCTTCCTACTGTGGGATCTCTCTGCCCCATCCGCTTTCCTGCTGCGGGATCTCTCTCCCCCATCCCCCTTCATCCTATGGGATCTCTCTCCCCCATCCCCCTTCCTCCTGTGGGTTCTCACTTCCACTTCCCCCTTCATCCTGTGGGATCTCTCTTCTCCATCCCCCTTCCTCCTGTGGGAACTCTCTCCCCCATCCCCTTTCCTCCGGTGGGATCTCTCTCCCCCATCCCCCTTCCTCTTGTGGGCTCACCCTTACCCATCCCCCTTCCTACTGTGGGATCTCTCTCCCCCATCCCCCTTCCTCCTGTGGGAACTCTCTTCCCCATCCCCCTTCCTCCTGTGGGTTCTCTCTTCCCCATTCCCCTTCCTCTTGTGGGATCTCTCTCCCCCATCCCCCTTTCTCCTGTGGGTTCTCTCTCCTCCATCCCCCTTCCTCCTATGGGTTCTCTCTTCCCCATCCCCCTTTCTCCTGTGGTATCTCTCTCCCCCATCCCCCTTCCTCTTCTGGGATCTCTCTCACCCATCCCCCTTCCTCCTGTGGGATCTCTCTCCCCATCCCCCTTCCTCCTGTTGGATCTCTCTCCCCCATTCCCCTTCCTCCTGTGGGATCTTTCTCCTCCATCCCCCTGTGGAAACTCTCTCCCCCATCCCCCTTCCTCCTGTGGGTTCTCTCTTCCCCATTCCCCTTACTCTTGTGGGATCTTTCTCCCCCATCCCCCTTTCTGCTGTGGGATCTCTCTCCCCCATCCCCCTTCCTCTTCTGGGATCTCTCTCCTCCATCCACCTTCCTCTTCTGGGATTTCTCTCACACATCCCCCTTCCTCTTGTGGGATCTCTCTTCCCCATCCCCCTTCTTCCTGTGGGATCCCTCTTTTCCATCGCCCTGTGGAATCTCTCTCCTCCATCCTCCTGTGGGAACTCTCTTCCCCATCCCACTTCCTCCTGTGGGATCTCTCTCCCCCATCCCGCTTCCTCTTCTGGGATCTCTCTCACCCATCCCCCTTCCTCCTGTGGGATCTCTCTCCCCATCCCCCTTTCTCCTGTGGGTTCTCTCTCCTCCATCCCCCTTCCTCCTATGGGTTCTCTCTTCCCCATCCCCCTTCCTCCTGTGGGATCTCTCTCCCCCATCCCCCTTCCTCTTCTGGGATCTCTCTCACCCATCCCCCTTCCTCCTGTGGGATCTCTCTCCCCATCCCCCTTCCTCCTGTGGGATCTCTCTCCCCCATTCCCCTTCCTCCTGTGGGTTCTCTCTCCTCCATCCCCCTTCCTCTTCTGGGATGTCTCTCACCCATCCCCCTTCCTCTTGTGGGATCTCTCTTCCCCATCCCCCTTCTTCCTGTGGGATCCCTCTTCTCCAGCCCCCATCCTCCTGTGGGATCTCTCTTCCCCATCCCCCTTCCTCCTGTGGGATCTCTCTCCCCATACCCCTTCCTCCTGTGGGATCTCTCTTTCCCATCCCCCTTCCTCCTGTGGGACCTCTATACTCCATCCCATCATCCTGTGGGATCCCTCTTCTCTATCCTCCTTTTCCTGTGGGATCACTTTTCTCCATCCCCCTTCTTGGTGTGGGATCTCTCTTCCCCATCCCCCTTCCTCCTGTGAGTTCTCTCTTCCCCATCCCCCTTCCTCCTGTGGGTTCTCTCTTCCCCATCCCCCTTCCTACTGTGGGATCTCTCTGCCCCATCCCCTTTCCTCTTGTGGCATCTCTCTCCCCCATCCCCCTTTCTCCTGTGGGTTCTCTCTCCTCCATCCCCCTTCCTCCTTTGGGTTCTCTCTTCCCCATCCCCCTTTCTCCTGTGGTATCTCTCTCCCCCATCCCCCTTCCTCTTCTGGGATCTCTCTCACCCATCCACCTTCCTCCTGTGGGATCTCAATCCCCATCCCCCTTCCTCCTGTTGGATCTCTCTCCCCCATTCCCCTTCCTCCTGTGGGATCTTTCTCCTCCATCCCCCTGTGGAAACTCTCTCCCCCATCCCCCTTCCTACTGTGGGTTCTCTCTTCCCCATTCCCCTTCCTCTTGTGGGATCCCTCTCCCCCATCCCCCGTTCTGCTGTGGGATCTCTCTCCACCATCCCCCTTCCTCTTCTGGGATCTCTCTCCTCCATCCACCTTCCTCTTCTGGGATTTCTCTCACACATCCCCCTTCCTCTTGTGGGATCTCTCTTCCCCATCCCCCTTCTTCCTGTGGGATCCCTCTTTTCCATCGCCCTGTGGAATCTCTCTCCTCCATCCCCCTGTGGGAACTCTCTTCCCCATCCGCCTTCCTCCTGTGGAATCTCTCTCCCCCATCCCCCTTCCTCTTCTGGGATCTCTCTCACCCATCCCCATTGCTCCTGTGGGATCTCTCTCCTCCATCCCCCTTCCTCCTATGGGTTCTCTCTTCCCCATCCCCCTTTCTCCTGTGGGATCTCTCTCCCCCATCCCCCTTCCTCTTCTGGGATCTCTCGCACCCATCCCCCTTCCTCCTGTGGGATCTCTCTCCCCATCCCCCTTCCTCCTGTGAGATCTCTCTCCCCCATTCCCCTTCCTCCTGTGGGATCTCTCTCCTCCATCCACCTGTGGAATCTCTCTCCTCCATCCCCCTGTGGGATCTCTCTCCCCCATTCCCCTTCCTCCTGTGGGTTCTCTCTCCTCCATCCCCCTTCCTCTTCTGGGATGTCTCTCACCCATCCCGCTTCCTCTTGTGGGATCTCTCTTCCCCATCCCCCTTCTTCCTGTGGGATCCCTCTTCCCCAGCCCCCATCCTCCTGTGGGTTCACTCTTCCACATCCCCCTTCCTCTTGTGGGAGCTCTCTTCCACATCCCCCTTCCTCCTGTGGGATCTCTCTTCCCCATTCCCCTTCCTCTTGTGGGATCTCTCTCCCCCATCCCCCTTTCTCCTGTGGGTTCTCTCTCCTCCATCCCCCTTCCTCCTATGGGTTCTCTCTTCCCCATCCCCCTTTCTCCTGTGGTATCTCTCTCCCCCATCCCCCTTCCTCTTCTGGGATCTCTCTCACCCATCCCCCTTCCTCCTTTGGGATCTCTCTCCCCATCCCCCTTCCTCCTGTTGGATCTCTCTCCCCCATTCCCCTTCCTCCTGTGGGATCTTTCTCCTCCATCCCCCTGTGGAAACTCTCTCCCCCATCCCCCTTCCTCCTGTGGGTTCTCTCTTCCCCATTCCCCTTCCTCTTGTGGGATCTTTCTCCCCCATCCCCCTTTCTGCTGTGGGATCTCTCTCCCCCATCCCCCTTCCTCTTCTGGGATCTCTCTCCTCCATCCACCTTCCTCTTCTGGGATTTCTCTCACACATCCCCCTTCCTCTTGTGGGATCTCTCTTCCCCATCCCCCTTCTTCCTGTGGGATCCCTCTTTTCCATCGCCCTGTGGAATCTCTCTCCTCCATCCTCCTGTGGGAACTCTCTTCCCCATCCCACTTCCTCCTGTGGGATCTCTCTCCCCCATCCCGCTTCCTCTTCTGGGATCTCTCTCACCCATCCCCCTTCCTCCTGTGGGATCTCTCTCCCCATCCCCCTTTCTCCTGTGGGTTCTCTCTCCTCCATCCCCCTTCCTGCTATGGGTTCTCTCTTCCCCATCCCCCTTCCTCCTGTGGGATCTCTCTCCCCCATCCCCCTTCCTCTTCTGGGATCTCTCTCCCCATCCCCCTTCCTCCTGTGGGATCTCTCTCCCCCATTCCCCTTCCTCCTGTGGGATTTCTCTCCTCCATCCCCCTGTGGAATCTCTCTCCTCCATCCCCCTGTGGGATCTCTCTCCCCCATTCCCCTTCCTCCTGTGGGTTCTCTCTAATCCATCCCTCTTCCTCTTCTGGGATGTCTCTCACCCATCCCGCTTCCTCTTGTGGGATCTCTCTTCCCCATCCCCCTTCTTCCTGTGGGATCCCTCTTCCCCAGCCCCCATCCTCCTGTGGGTTCACTCTTCCACATCCCCCTTCCTCTTGTGGGAGCTCTCTTCCACATCCCCCTTCCTCCTGTGGGATCTCTCTTCCCCATCCCCCTTCCTCCTGTGGGATCTCTCTCCCCATCCCCCTTCCTTCTGTGGGATCTCTCTTTCCCATCCCCCTTCCTCCTGTGGGACCTCTATTCTCCATCCCATCAACCTGTGGGATCCCTCTTCTCTATCCTGCTTTTCCTGTGGGATCACTTTTCTCCATCCCCCTTCCTCTTGTGGTATCCCTCTCCCCCATCCCCCTTCCTCCTGTGGGTTCTCTGTCCCCCATCCCCCTTCCTACTGTGGGATCTCTCTGCCCCATCCCCTTTCCTGCTTTGGGACCTCTCTCCCCCATCCCCCTTCATCCTATGGGATCTCTCTCCCCCATCCCTCTTCCTCCTGTGGGTTCTCTCTTCCACTTCCCCCTTCCTCCTGTGGGATCTCTCTTCTCCATCCCCCTTCCTCCTGTGGGAACTCTCTCCCCCATCCCCTTTCCTCCGGTGGGATCTCTCTCCCCCATCCCCCTTACTCTTGTGGGCTCACCCTTACCCATCCCCCTTCCTCCTGTGGGATGTCTCTCCTCCATCCCCCTGGGGGATCTCTCTCCTCCATCCCCCTTCCTCCTATGGGTTCTTTCTTCCCCATCCCCCTTCCTCCTGTGGGAGCTCTCTCCCCCATTCCCCTTCCTCTTCTGGGATCTCTCTCACCCATCCCCCTTCCTCCTGTGGGATCTCTCTCCCCATCCCCCTTCCTACTGTGGGATCTCACTCCCCCATTCCCCTTCCTCCTGTGGGATCTTTCTCCTCCATCCCCCTGTGGAATCTCTCTCCCCCATCCCAATTCCTCCTATGGGTTCTCTCTTCCCCATTCCCCTTCCTCTTGTGGGATCTCTCTCCCCCATCCCCCTTTCTCCTGTGGGATCTCTCTCCCCCATCCCCCTTCCTCTTCTGGGATCTCTCTCCCCCATCCCCCTTCCTCTTCTGGGATCTCTCTTCCCCATCCACCTTCCTCTTCTGGGATTTCTCTCACACATCCCCCTTACTCTTGTGGGATCTCTCTTCCCCATCTCCCTTCTTCCTGTAGGATCCCTCTTTTCCATCGCCCTGTGGAATCTCTCTCCTCCATCCCCCTGTAGGAACTCTCTTCCCCATCCCCCTTCCACCTGTGGGATCTCCCTCCCCCATTCCCCTTCCTGATGTCGGATCTCTCTCCTCCATCCCCCTGTGGGATCTCTCTCCTCCATCCCCCTTTCTCCTGTGGGTTCTCTCTCCGCCATCCCCCTTCCTCTTCTTAGATCTCTCTCACCCATCCCCCTTCCTCTTGATAGATAGATAGATAGATAGATAGATAGATAGATAGATAGATAGATAGATAGATAGATAGATAGATAGATAGATAGATAGATAGATAGATAGATAGATAGATAGATACTTTATTCATCCCCATGGGGAAATTCAACTTTTTTTTCCAATGTCCCATACACTTGTTGTAGCAAAACTAATTACATACAATACTTAACTCCATAAAAAATATGATATGCATCTAAATCACTATCTCAAAAAGCATTAATAATAGCTTTTAAAAAGTTCTTAAGTCCTGACGGTAGAATTGTAAAGCCTAATGGATATTGGGGAGTATTGACCTCTTCATCCTGTCTGAGGAGCATTGCATCGATAGTAACCTGTCGCTGAAACTGCTTCTCTGTCTCTGGATGGTGCTATGTAGAGGATGTTCAGAGGATCTCTCTTCCCCATCCCCCTTCTTCCTGTGGGATCCCTCTTCCCCAGCCCCCATCCTCCTGTGGGTTCACTCTTCCACATCCCCCTTCCTCCTGTGGGATCTCTCTTCCCCAATCCCCCTCCCTCCTGTGGGATCTCTCTACCCCATCCCCCTTCCTCCTCTGGGAACTCTTTCCCCCACTCCCTTTCCTCCTCTGGGGTCTCTCGCCCCCATCCCGCTTCCACCTGTGGGATCTCTCTCCCCCATCCCCCTTCCTCCTGTGGGTTCTCACTTCCACTTCCCCCTTCATCCTGTGGGATCTCTCTTCTCCATCCCCCTTCCTCCTGTGGGAACTCTCTCCCCCATCCCCTTTCCTCCGGTGGGATCTCTCTCCTCCATCCACCTTCCTCTTCTGGGATTTCTCTCACACATCCCCCTTCCTCTTGTGGGATCTCTCTTCCCCATCCCCCTTCTTCCTGTGGGATCCCTCTTTTCCATCCCCCTGTGGAATCTCTCTCCTCCATCCCCCTGTGGGATCTCTCTCCTCCATCCCCCTTCCTCCTATGGGATCTCTCTTCCCCATCCCCCTTTCTCCTGTGGGATGTCTCTCCCCCATCCACCTTCCTCTTCTGGGATCTCTCTCACGCATCCCCCTTCCTCTTGTGGGATCTCTCATCCCCATCCCCCTTCTTCCAGTGGGATCCCTCTTCTCCATCCCCTTTCCTCCGGTGTGATCTCCCATCCCCATCCCCCTTCCTCCTGTGGGCTCACCCTTCCCCATTGCCCTTCCTCCTGTGGGATCTCTCTCCCCCATTCCCCTTCCTCCTGTGGGATCTCTCTCCTCCATCCCCCTGTGGGATCTCTCTCCTCCATCCCCCTTTCTCCTGTGGGTTCTCCCTCCTCCATCCCCCTTCCTCTTCTGGGATCTCTCTCACCCATCCCCCTTCCTCTTGTGGGAGCTCTCTTCCACATCCCCCTTCCTCCTGTGGGATCTCTCTTCCCCATCCCCCTTCCTCCTGTGGGATCTCTCTCCCCATCCCCCTTCCTCCTGTGGGATCTCTCTCCCCATCCCCCTTCATCCTGTGGGATCTCTCTCCCCCATTCCCCTTCCTCCTGTGGGATCTCTCTCCACCATCCCCCTGTGGAATCTCTCTCCTCCAACCCCCTGTGGGATCTCTCTCCTCCATCCCCCTTCCTCATGTGGGATCTCTCTCCCCCATTCCCCTACCTCCTGTGTGATCTCTCTCCTCCATCCCCCTTTCTCCTGTGGGATCTCTCTCCTCCATCCCCCTTCCTCATGTGGGAACTCTCTCCCCCATTCCCCTACCTCCTGTGTGATCTCTCTCCTCCATCCCCCTTTCTCCTGTGGGTTCTCTCTCCTCCATCCCCCTTTCTCCTATGGGTTCTCTCTTCCCTATCCCCCTTTCTCCTGTGGGATCTCTCTCCCCCATCCCCCTTCCTCTTCTGGGATCTCTCTCACCCATCCCCCTTCCTCCTGTGGGATCTCTCTCCCCATCCCCTTTCCTCCTGTCGGATCTCGCTCCCCCATTCCCCTTCCTCCTGTGGGATCTCTCTCCTCCATCCCCCTGCGGAATCTCTCTCCTCCATCCCCATGTGGGATCTCTCTCCTCCATCCCCCTTCCTCCTGTGGGATCTCTCTCCCCCATTCCCCTTCCTCCTCTGGGTTCTCTCTTCCCCATTCCCCTTCCTCTTGTGGGATCTCGCTCCCACATCCCCCTTACTGCTGTGGGATCTCTCTCCCCATCCCCCTTCCTCCTGTGGGATCGCTCTCCCCCATTCCCCTTCCTCCTGTGGGATCTCACTCCTCCATCCCCCTGTGGAATCTCTCTCCTCCATCCCCCTGTGGGATCTCTCTCCTCCATCCCCCTTCCTCCTATGGGATCTCTCTTCCCCATCCCCCTTTCTCCTGTGGGATGTCTCTCCCCCATCCCCCTTCCTCTTCTGGGATCTCTCTCACGCATCCCCCTTCCTCTTGTGGGATCTCTCATCCCCATCCCCCTTCTTCCAGTGGGATCCCTCTTCTCCATCCCCTTTCCTCCGGTGTGATCTCCCATCCCCATCCCCCTTCCTCTTGTGGGATCTCTCATCCCCATCCCCCTTCTTCCAGTGGGATCCCTCTTCTCCATCCCCTTTCCTCCGGTGTGATCTCCCATCCCCATCCCCCTTCCTCCTGTGGGCTCACCCTTCCCCATTGCCCTTCCTCCTGTGGGATCTCTCTTCCCCATCCCCCTTCCTCCTGTGGGATCTCTCTCCCCATCCCCCTTCCTCCTGTGGGATCTCTCTCCCCCATTCCCCTTCCTCCTGTGGGATCTCTCTCCACCATCCCCCTGTGGAATCTCTCTCCTCCAACCCCCTGTGGGATCTCTCTCCTCCATCCCCCTTCCTCATGTGGGAACTCTCTCCCCCATTCCCCTACCTCCTGTGTGATCTCTCTCCTCCATCCCCCTTTCTCCTGTGGGTTCGCTCTCCTCCATCCCCCTTTCTCCTATGGGTTCTCTCTTCCCTATCCCCCTTTCTACTGTGGGATCTCTCTCCCCCATCCCCCTTCCTCTTCTGGGATCTCTCTCACCCATCCCCCTTCATACTGTGGGATCTCTCTCCCCCATTCCCCTTCCTCCTGTGGAATCTCTCTCCTCCAACCCCCTGTGGGATCTCTCTCCTCCATCCCCCTTCCTCATGTGGGAACTCTCTCCCCCATTCCCCTACCTCCTGTGTGATCTCTCTCCTCCATCCCCCTTTCTCCTTTGGGTTCTCTCTCCTCCATGCCCGTTCCTCCTATGGGATCTCTCTTCCCCATCCCCCTTTATCCTGAGGGATCTCTCTCCCCCATCCCCCTTCCTCTTCTTGGATCTCTCTCACCCATCCCCCTTCCTTTTGTGGGATCTCTCTTCCCCATCCCCCTATTTCCTGTGGGATACCTCTTCTCCATCCCCCTTCCTCCTGTGGGATCTCTCTCCCCATACCCCTTCCTCCTGTGGCATCTCTCTCCCCTATCCCCCTTCCTCCTGTGGGATTTCTCTCCCCATACCCCTTCCTCCTGTGGGATCTCTCTCCCCATACCCCTTCCTCCTGTGGGATCTCTCTCCCCCATTCCCCTTCCTCCTGTGGGAACTCTCTCCTCCATCCCCCTGTGGAATCTCTCTCCTCCATCCCCCTGTGGAATCTCTCTCCTCCATCCCCGTTCCTCCTGTGGGAACTCTATTCCCCATCCCCCTTCCTCTTGTGGGTTCTCTGTCCCCCATCCCCCTTCCTCTTGTGGGATTTCTCTGCGCCGTCCCCCTTCCTCCTGTGGGATCTCACTACTCCATCCCCCTTTTTCCTGTGGGATCCGTCTGCCCCATCCCACTTCCTCTTGCGGGATCTCTCTTCCCCACCCCGCTTCCTCTTGTGGGATCTCTTTCCCATCCCCCATCCTCGTGGGATCTCTCTCCTCCATCCCCCATCCACCTGTGGGGTCTCTCTCCCCAATCTCCTTCCTCCTGTAAGATCTCTCTCCCCCATTCCCCTTCCTCCTGTGGGATCTCTCTTTCCCATCCCCCTTCCTCCTGTGGGACCTCTATTCTCCATCCCATCATCCTGTGGGATCCCTCTTTTCTATCCTGCTTTTCCTGTGGCATCACTTTTCTCCATCCCTCTTCTTGGTGTGGGATCTCTCTTCCCCATCCCCCTTCCTCCTGTGGGATCTCTGTTCCCCATCCCCCTTCCTCCTGTGGGTTCTCTGTCCCCCATCCCCCTTCCTACTGTGGGATCTCTCTGCCCCATCCCCTTTCCTGCTTTGGGACCTCTTTCCCCCATCCCCCTTCCTCCTGTGGGATCTCTCTCCCCCATCCCCCTTCCTCCTGTGGGATCTCTCTTCCCCATCCCCCTTCCTCCTGTGGGATCTCTCTGCCCCATCCCCTTTCCTGCTTTGGGACCTCTTTCCCCCATCCCCCTTCCTCCTGTGGGATCTCTCTCCCCCATCCCCCTTCCTCTTCTGGGATGTCTCTCACCCATCCCCCTTCCTCTTGAGGGATCTCTCTTCCCCATCCCCCTTCTTCCTGTGGGATCCCTCTTCCCCAGCCCCCATCCTCCTGTTGGATCTCTCTGCCCATCTCCCTTCCTCCTGTGGGATCTCTCTTTCCCATCCCCCATCCTCCTGTGGGATCTCTCTGCCCATCTCCCTTCCTCCTGTGGGAGCTCTCTTCCACATCCCCCTTCCTCCTGTGGGATCTCTCTTCCCCATCCCCTTCCTCCTGTGGGTTCTCTGTCCCCCATCCCCCTTCCTACTGTGGGATCACTCTGCCCCATCCCCTTTCCTGCTTTGGGATCCCTCTCCCCCATCCCCCTTCATCCTATGGGATCTCTCTCCCCCATCCCCCTTCCTCCTGTGGGTTCCTCTTTCACTTCCCCCTTCCCCCTGTGGGATCTCTCTTTCCCATCCCCCTTCCTCCTGTGGGACCTCTATACTCCATCCCATCATCCTGTGGGATCCCTCTTCTCTATCCTGCTTTTCCTGTGGGATCACTTTTCTCCATCCCCCTTCTTGGTGTGGGAACTCTCTCCCCCATCCCCTTTCCTCCGGTGGGATCTCTCTCCCCCATCCCCCTTCCTCCTGTGGGATCTCTCTCCCCCATCCCCCTTCCTCTTGTGGGCTCACCCTTACCCATCCCCCTTCCTCCTGTGGGATGTCTCTCCTCCATCCCCCTTCCTCCTGTGGGATCCCTCTTCCCCATCCCCTTTCCTCCTGTCGGATCTCGCTCCCCCATTCCCCTTCCTCCTGTGGGATCTCTCTCCTCCATCCCCCTGCGGAATCTCTCTCCTCCATCCCCCTGTGGGATCTCTCTCCTCCATCCCCCTTCCTCCTGTGGGATCTCTCTCCCCCATTCCCCGTCCTCCTCTGGGTTCTCTCTTCCCCATTCCCCTTCCTCTTGTGGGATCTCGCTCCCACATCCCCCTTTCTCCTGTGGGATCTCTCTCCCCCATTCCCCTTCATCCTGTCGGATCTCTCTTCCCCATTCCCCTTCCTCTTGTGGGATCTCTCTCCCCCATCCCCCTTACTCCTGTGGGATCTCTCTCCCCATCCCCCTTCCTCCTGTGGGATCGCACTCCCCCATTCCCCTTCCTCCTGTGGGATCTCACTCCTCCATCCCCCTGTGGAATCTCTCTCCTCCATCCCCCTGTGGGATCTCTCTCCTCCATCCCCCTTCCTCCTGTGGGATCTCTCTTCCCCATCCCCCTTTCTCCTGTGGGATGTCTCTCCCCCATCCCCCTTCCTCTTCTGGGATCTCTCTCACGCATCCCCCTTCCTCTTGTGGGACCTCTCATCCCCATCCCCCTTCTTCCAGTGGGATCCCTCTTCTCCATCCCCTTTCCTCCGGTGTGATCTCCCATCCCCATCCCCCTTCCTCCTGTGGGCTCACCCTTCCCCATCCCCCTTCCTCCTGTGGGATCTCTCTCCACCATTCCCCTTCCTCCTGTGGGATCTCTCTCCTCCATCCCCCTGTGGGATCTCTCTCCTCCATCCCCCTTTCTCCTGTGGGTTCTCTCTCCTCCATCCCCCTTCCTCTTCTGGGATCTCTCTCACCCATCCCCCTTCCTCTTGTGGGAGCTCTCTTCCACATCCCCCTTCCTCCTTTGGGATCTCTCTTCCCCATCCCCCATCCTCCTGTGGGATCTCTCTCCCCATCCCCCTTCATCCTGTGGGATCTCTCTCCCCCATTCCCCTTCCTCCTGTGGGATCTCTCTCCACCATCCCCCTGTGGAATCTCTCTCCTCCAACCCCCTGTGGGATCTCTCTCCTCCATCCCCCTTCCTCATGTGGGAACTCTCTCCCCCATTCCCCTACCTCCTGTGTGATCTCTCTCCTCCATCCCCCTTTCTCCTGTGGGTTCTCTCTCCTCCATCCCCCTTTCTCCTATGGGTTCTCTCTTCCCTATCCCCCTTTCTCCTGTGGGATCTCTCTCCCCCATCCCCCTTCCTCTTCTGGGATCTCTCTCACCCATCCCCCTTCCTCCTGTGGGATCTCTCTCCCCATCCCCTTTCCTCCTGTCGGATCTCGCTCCCCCATTCCCCTTCCTCCTGTGGGATCTCTCTCCTCCATCCCCCTGCGGAATCTCTCTCCTCCATCCCCATGTGGGATCTCTCTCCTCCATCCCCCTTCCTCCTGTGGGATCTCTCTCCCCCATTACCCTTCCTCCTCTGGGTTCTCTCTTCCCCATTCCCCTTCCTCTTGTGGGATCTCGCTCCCACATCCCCCTTTCTCCTGTGGGATCTCTCTCCCCCATTCCCCTTCCTCCTGTCGGATCTCTCTTCCCCATCCCCCTTTCTCCTGTGGGATCTCTCTCCCCCATTCCCCTTCCTCCTGTGGGATCTCACTCCTCCATCCCCCTGTGGAATCTCTCTCCTCCATCCCCCTGTGGGATCTCTCTCCTCCATCCCCCTTCCTCCTATGGGATCTCTCTTCCCCATCCCCCTTTCTCCTGTGGGATGTCTCTCCCCCATCCCCCTTCCTCTTCTGGGATCTCTCTCACGCATCCCCCTTCCTCTTGTGGGATCTCTCATCCCCATCCCCCTTCTTCCAGTGGGATCCCTCTTCTCCATCCCCTTTCCTCCGGTGTGATCTCCCATCCCCATCCCCCTTCCTCCTGTGGGCTCACCCTTCCCCATTGCCCTTCCTCCTGTGGGATCTCTCTCCCCCATTCCCCTTCCTCCTGTGGGATCTCTCTCCTCCATCCCCCTGTGGGATCTCTCTCCTCCATCCCCCTTTCTCCTGTGGGTTCTCCCTCCTCCATCCCCCTTCCTCTTCTGGGATCTCTCTCACCCATCCCCCTTCCTCTTGTGGGAGCTCTCTTCCACATCCCCCTTCCTCCTGTGGGATCTCTCTTCCCCATCCCCCTTCCTCCTGTGGGATCTCTCTCCCCATCCCCCTTCCTCCTGTGGGATCTCTCTCCCCATCCCCCTTCATCCTGTGGGATCTCTCTCCCCCATTCCCCTTCCTCCTGTGGGATCTCTCTCCACCATCCCCCTGTGGAATCTCTCTCCTCCAACCCCCTGTGGGATCTCTCTCCTCCATCCCCCTTCCTCATGTGGGAACTCTCTCCCCCATTCCCCTACCTCCTGTGTGATCTCTCTCCTCCATCCCCCTTTCTCCTGTGGGATCTCTCTCCTCCATCCCCCTTCCTCATGTGGGAACTCTCTCCCCCATTCCCCTACCTCCTGTGTGATCTCTCTCCTCCATCCCCCTTTCTCCTGTCTGTTCTCTCTCCTCCATCCCCCTTTCTCCTATGGGTTCTCTCTTCCCTATCCCCCTTTCTCCTGTGGGATCTCTCTCCCCCATCCCCCTTCCTCTTCTGGGATCTCTCTCACCCATCCCCCTTCCTCCTGTGGGATCTCTCTCCCCATCCCCTTTCCTCCTGTCGGATCTCGCTCCCCCATTCCCCTTCCTCCTGTGGGATCTCTCTCCTCCATCCCCCTGCGGAATCTCTCTCCTCCATCCCCATGTGGGATCTCTCTCCTCCATCCACCTTCCTCCTGTGGGATCTCTCTCCCCCATTCCCCTTCCTCCTCTGGGTACTCTCTTCCCCATTCCCCTTCCTCTTGTGGGATCTCGCTCCCACATCCCCCTTACTCCTGTGGGATCTCTCTCCCCATCCCCCTTCCTCCTGTGGGATCGCTCTCCCCCATTCCCCTTCCTCCTGTGGGATCTCACTCCTCCATCCCCCTGTGGAATCTCTCTCCTCCATCCCCCTGTGGGATCTCTCTCCTCCATCCCCCTTCCTCCTATGGGATCTCTCTTCCCCATCCCCCTTTCTCCTGTGGGATGTCTCTCCCCCATCCCCCTTCCTCTTCTGGGATCTCTCTCACGCATCCCCCTTCCTCTTGTGGGATCTCTCATCCCCATCCCCCTTCTTCCAGTGGGATCCCTCTTCTCCATCCCCTTTCCTCCGGTGTGATCTCCCATCCCCATCCCCCTTCCTCCTGTGGGCTCACCCTTCCCCATTGCCCTTCCTCCTGTGGGATCTCTCTCCCCCATTCCCCTTCCTCCTGTGGGATCTCTCTCCTCCATCCCCCTGTGGGTTCTCCCTCCTCCATCCCCCTTCCTCTTCTGGGATCTCTCTCACCCATCCCCCTTTCTCTTGTGGGAGCTCTCTTCCACATCCCCCTTCCTCCTGTGGGATCTCTCTTCCCCATCCCCCTTCCTCCTGTGGGATCTCTCTCCCCATCCCCCTTCCTCCTGTGGGATCTCTCTCCCCATCCCCCTTCATACTGTGGGATCTCTCTCCCCCATTCCCCTTCCTCCTGTGGGATCTCTCTCCACCATCCCCCTGTGGAATCTCTCTTCTCCAACCCCCTGTGGGATCTCTCTCCTCCATCCCCCTTCCTCATGTGGGAACTCTCTCCCCCATTCCCCTACCTCCTGTGTGATCTCTCTCCTCCATCCCCCTTTCTCCTTTGGGTTCTCTCTCCTCCATGCCCGTTCCTCCTATGGGATCTCTCTTCCCCATCCCCCTTTATCCTGAGGGATCTCTCTCCCCCATCCCCCTTCCTCTTCTTGGATCTCTCTCACCCATCCCCCTTCCTTTTGTGGGATCTATCTTCCCCATCCCCCTATTTCCTGTGGGATACCTCTTCTCCATCCCCCTTCCTCCTGTGGGATCTCTCTCCCCATACCCCTTCCTCCTGTGGCATCTCTCTCCCCTATCCCCCTTCCTCCTGTGGGATCTCTCTCCCCATACCCCTTCCTCCTGTGGGATCTCTCTCCCCATACCCCTTCCTCCTGTGGGATCTCTCTCCCCCATTCCCCTTCCTCCTGCGGGAACTCTCTCCTCCATCCCCCTGTGGAATCTCTCTCCTCCATCCCCCTGTGGAATCTCTCTCCTCCATCCCCGTTCCTCCTGTGGGAACTCTATTGCCCATCCCCCTTCCTCTTGTGGGTTCTCTGTCCCCCATCCCCCTTCCTCTTGTGGGATTTCTCTGCGCCGTCCCCCTTCCTCCTGTGGGATCTCACTACTCCATCCCCCTTTTTCCTGTGGGATCCGTCTGCCCCATCCCACTTCCTCTTGCGGGATCTCTCTTCCCCACCCCCCTTCCTCTTGTGGGATCTCTTTCCCATCCCCCATCCTCGTGGGATCTCTCTCCTCCATCCCCCATCCACCTGTGGGGTCTCTCTCCCCAATCTCCTTCCTCCTGTAAGATCTCTCTCCCCCATTCCCCTTCCTCCTGTGGGATCTCTCTTTCCCATCCCCCTTCCTCCTGTGGGATCTCTCTCCACCATTCCCCTTCCTCCTGTGGGATCTCTCTCCTCCATCCCCCTGTGGGATCTCTCTCCTCCATCCCCCTTTCTCCTGTGGGTTCTCTCTCCTCCATCCCCCTTCCTCTTCTGGGATCTCTCTCACCCATCCCCCTTCCTCTTGTGGGAGCTCTCTTCCACATCCCCCTTCCTCCTTTGGGATCTCTCTTCCCCATCCCCCATCCTCCTGTGGGATCTCTCTCCCCATCCCCCTTCATCCTGTGGGATCTCTCTCCCCCATTCCCCTTCCTCCTGTGGGATCTCTCTCCACCATCCCCCTGTGGAATCTCTCTCCTCCAACCCCCTGTGGGATCTCTCTCCTCCATCCCCCTTCCTCATGTGGGAACTCTCTCCCCCATTCCCCTACCTCCTGTGTGATCTCTCTCCTCCATCCCCCTTTCTCCTGTGGGTTCTCTCTCCTCCATCCCCCTTTCTCCTATGGGTTCTCTCTTCCCTATTCCCCTTTCTCCTGTGGGATCTCTCTCCCCCATCCCCCTTCCTCTTCTGGGATCTCTCTCACCCATCCCCCTTCCTCCTGTGGGATCTCTCTCCCCATCCCCTTTCCTCCTGTCGGATCTCGCTCCCCCATTCCCCTTCCTCCTGTGGGATCTCTCTCCTCCATCCCCCTGCGGAATCTCTCTCCTCCATCCCCATGTGGGATCTCTCTCCTCCATCCCCCTTCCTCCTGTGGGATCTCTCTCCCCCATTACCCTTCCTCCTCTGGGTTCTCTCTTCCCCATTCCCCATCCTCTTGTGGGATCTCGCTCCCACATCCCCCTTTCTCCTGTGGGATCTCTCTCCCCCATTCCCCTTCCTCCTGTCGGATCTCTCTTCCCCATTCCCCTTCCTCTTGTTGGATCTCTCTCCCCCATCCCCCTTACTCCTGTGGGATCTCTCTCCCCATCCCCCTTCCTCCTGTGGGATCGCTCTCCCCCCATTCCCCTTCCTCCTGTGGGATCTCACTCCTCCATCCCCCTGTGGAATCTCTCTCCTCCATCCCCCTGTGGGATCTCTCTCCTCCATCCCCCTTCCTCCTATGGGATCTCTCTTCCCCATCCCCCTTTCTCCTGTGGGATGTCTCTCCCCCATCCCCCTTCCTCTTCTGGGATCTCTCTCACGCATCCCCCTTCCTCTTGTGGGATCTCTCATCCCCATCCCCCTTCTTCCAGTGGGATCCCTCTTCTCCATCCCCTTTCCTCCGGTGTGATCTCCCATCCCCATCCCCCTTCCTCCTGTGGGCTCACCCTTCCCCATTGCCCTTCCTCCTGTGGGATCTCTCTCCCCCATTCCCCTTCCTCCTGTGGGATCTCTCTCCTCCATCCCCCTGTGGGATCTCTCTCCTCCATCCCCCTTTCTCCTGTGGGTTCTCCCTCCTCCATCCCCCTTCCTCTTCTGGGATCTCTCTCACCCATCCCCCTTCCTCTTGTGGGAGCTCTCTTCCACATCCCCCTTCCTCCTGTGGGATCTCTCTTCCCCATCCCCCTTCCTCCTGTGGGATCTCTCTCCCCATCCCCCTTCCTCCTGTGGGATCTCTCTCCCCATCCCCCTTCATCCTGTGGGATCTCTCTCCCCCATTCCCCTTCCTCCTGTGGGATCTCTCTCCACCATCCCCCTGTGTGATCTCTCTCCTCCATCCCCCTTTCTCCTGTGGGATCTCTCTCCTCCATCCCCCTTCCTCATGTGGGAACTCTCTCCCCCATTCCCCTACCTCCTGTGTGATCTCTCTCCTCCATCCCCCTTTCTCCTGTGGGTTCTCTCTCCTCCATCCCCCTTTCTCCTATGGGTTCTCTCTTCCCTATCCCCCTTTCTCCTGTGGGATCTCTCTCCCCCATCCCCCTTCCTCTTCTGGGATCTCTCTCACCCATCCCCCTTCCTCCTGTGGGATCTCTCTCCCCATCCCCTTTCCTCCTGTCGGATCTCGCTCCCCCATTCCCCTTCCTCCTGTGGGATCTCTCTCCTCCATCCCCCTGCGGAATCTCTCTCCTCCATCCCCATGTGGGATCTCTCTCCTCCATCCCCCTTCCTCCTGTGGGATCTCTCTCCCCCATTCCCCTTCCTCCTCTGGGTTCTCTCTTCCCCATTCCCCTTCCTCTTGTGGGATCTCGCTCCCACATCCCCCTTACTCCTGTGGGATCTCTCTCCCCATCCCCCTTCCTCCTGTGGGATCGCTCTCCCCCCCTTCCCCTTCCTCCTGTGGGATCTCACTCCTCCATCCCCCTGTGGAATCTCTCTCCTCCATCCCCCTGTGGGATCTCTCTCCTCCATCCCCCTTCCTCCTATGGGATCTCTCTTCCCCATCCCCCTTTCTCCTGTGGGATGTCTCTCCCCCATCCCCCTTCCTCTTCTGGGATCTCTCTCACGCATCCCCCTTCCTCTTGTGGGATCTCTCATCCCCATCCCCCTTCTTCCAGTGGGATCCCTCTTCTCCATCCCCTTTCCTCCGGTGTGATCTCCCATCCCCATCCCCCTTCCTCCTGTGGGCTCACCCTTCCCCATTGCCCTTCCTCCTGTGGGATCTCTCTCCCCCATTCCCCTTCCTCCTGTGGGATCTCTCTCCTCCATCCCCCTGTGGGATCTCTCTCCTCCATCCCCCTTTCTCCTGTGGGTTCTCCCTCCTCCATCCCCCTTCCTCTTCTGGGATCTCTCTCACCCATCCCCCTTTCTCTTGTGGGAGCTCTCTTCCACATCCCCCTTCCTCCTGTGGGATCTCTCTTCCCCATCCCCCTTCCTCCTGTGGGATCTCTCTCCCCATCCCCCTTCCTCCTGTGGGATCTCTCTCCCCATACCCCTTCCTCCTGTGGCATCTCTCTCCCCTATCCCCCTTCCTCCTGTGGGATCTCTCTCCCCATACCCCTTCCTCCTGTGGGATCTCTCTCCCCATACCCCTTCCTCCTGTGGGATCTCTCTCCCCCATTCCCCTTCCTCCTGTGGGAACTCTCTCCTCCATCCCCCTGTGGAATCTCTCTCCTCCATCCCCCTGTGGAATCTCTCTCCTCCATCCCCGTTCCTCCTGTGGGAACTCTATTCCCCATCCCCCTTCCTCTTGTGGGTTCTCTGTCCCCCATCCCCCTTCCTCTTGTGGGATTTCTCTGCGCCGTCCCCCTTCCTCCTGTGGGATCTCACTACTCCATCCCCCTTTTTCCTGTGGGATCCGTCTGCCCCATCCCACTTCCTCTTGCGGGATCTCTCTTCCCCACCCCCCTTCCTCTTGTGGGATCTCTTTCCCATCCCCCATCCTCGTGGGATCTCTCTCCTCCATCCCCCATCCACCTGTGGGGTCTCTCTCCCCAATCTCCTTCCTCCTGTAAGATCTCTCTCCCCCATTCCCGTTCCTCCTGTGGGATCTCTCTTTCCCATCCCCCTTCCTCCTGTGGGACCTCTATTCTCCATCCCATCATCCTGTGGGATCCCTCTTTTCTATCCTGCTTTTCCTGTGGCATCACTTTTCTCCATCCCCCTTCTTGGTGTGGGATCTCTCTTCCCCATCCCCCTTCCTCCTGTGGGATGTCTCTCCCCCATCCCCCTTCCTCTTCTGGGATCTCTCTCACGCATCCCCCTTCCTCTTGTGGGATCTCTCATCCCCATCCCCCTTCTTCCAGTGGGATCCCTCTTCTCCATCCCCTTTCCTCCGGTGTGATCTCCCATCCCCATCCCCCTTCCTCCTGTGGGCTCACCCTTCCCCATTGCCCTTCCTCCTGTGGGATCTCTCTCCCCCATTCCCCTTCCTCCTGTGGGATCTCTCTCCTCCATCCCCCTGTGGGATCTCTCTCCTCCATCCCCCTTTCTCCTGTGGGTTCTCCCTCCTCCATCCCCCTTCCTCTTCTGGGATCTCTCTCACCCATCCCCCTTCCTCTTGTGGGAGCTCTCTTCCACATCCCCCTTCCTCCTGTGGGATCTCTCTTCCCCATCCCCCTTCCTCCTGTGGGATCTCTCTCCCCATCCCCCTTCCTCCTGTGGGATCTCTCTCCCCATCCCCCTTCATCCTGTGGGATCTCTCTCCCCCATTCCCCTTCCTCCTGTGGGATCTCTCTCCACCATCCCCCTGTGGAATCTCTCTCCTCCAACCCCCTGTGGGATCTCTCTCCTCCATCCCCCTTCCTCATGTGGGAACTCTCTCCCCCATTCCCCTACCTCCTGTGTGATCTCTCTCCTCCATCCCCCTTTCTCCTGTGGGATCTCTCTCCTCCATCCCCCTTCCTCATGTGGGAACTCTCTCCCCCATTCCCCTACCTCCTGTGTGATCTCTCTCCTCCATCCCCCTTTCTCCTGTCTGTTCTCTCTCCTCCATCCCCCTTTCTCCTATGGGTTCTCTCTTCCCTATCCCCCTTTCTCCTGTGGGATCTCTCTCCCCCATCCCCCTTCCTCTTCTGGGATCTCTCTCACCCATCCCCCTTCCTCCTGTGGGATCTCTCTCCCCATCCCCTTTCCTCCTGTCGGATCTCGCTCCCCCATTCCCCTTCCTCCTGTGGGATCTCTCTCCTCCATCCCCCTGCGGAATCTCTCTCCTCCATCCCCATGTGGGATCTCTCTCCTCCATCCACCTTCCTCCTGTGGGATCTCTCTCCCCCATTCCCCTTCCTCCTCTGGGTTCTCTCTTCCCCATTCCCCTTCCTCTTGTGGGATCTCGCTCCCACATCCCCCTTACTCCTGTGGGATCTCTCTCCCCATCCCCCTTCCTCCTGTGGGATCGCTCTCCCCCATTCCCCTTCCTCCTGTGGGATCTCACTCCTCCATCCCCCTGTGGAATCTCTCTCCTCCATCCCCCTGTGGGATCTCTCTCCTCCATCCCCCTTCCTCCTATGGGATCTCTCTTCCCCATCCCCCTTTCTCCTGTGGGATGTCTCTCCCCCATCCCCCTTCCTCTTCTGGGATCTCTCTCACGCATCCCCCTTCCTCTTGTGGGATCTCTCATCCCCATCCCCCTTCTTCCAGTGGGATCCCTCTTCTCCATCCCCTTTCCTCCGGTGTGATCTCCCATCCCCATCCCCCTTCCTCCTGTGGGCTCACCCTTCCCCATTGCCCTTCCTCCTGTGGGATCTCTCTCCCCCATTCCCCTTCCTCCTGTGGGATCTCTCTCCTCCATCCCCCTGTGGGATCTCTCTCCTCCATCCCCCTTTCTCCTGTGGGTTCTCCCTCCTCCATCCCCCTTCCTCTTCTGGGATCTCTCTCACCCATCCCCCTTTCTCTTGTGGGAGCTCTCTTCCACATCCCCCTTCCTCCTGTGGGATCTCTCTTCCCCATCCCCCTTCCTCCTGTGGGATCTCTCTCCCCATCCCCCTTCCTCCTGTGGGATCTCTCTCCCCATCCCCCTTCATACTGTGGGATCTCTCTCCCCCATTCCCCTTCCTCCTGTGGGATCTCTCTCCACCATCCCCCTGTGGAATCTCTCTTCTCCAACCCCCTGTGGGATCTCTCTCCTCCATCCCCCTTCCTCATGTGGGAACTCTCTCCCCCATTCCCCTACCTCCTGTGTGATCTCTCTCCTCCATCCCCCTTTCTCCTTTGGGTTCTCTCTCCTCCATGCCCGTTCCTCCTATGGGATCTCTCTTCCCCATCCCCCTTTATCCTGAGGGATCTCTCTCCCCCATCCCCCTTCCTCTTCTTGGATCTCTCTCACCCATCCCCCTTCCTTTTGTGGGATCTCTCTTCCCCATCCCCCTATTTCCTGTGGGATACCTCTTCTCCATCCCCCTTCCTCCTGTGGGATCTCTCTCCCCATACCCCTTCCTCCTGTGGCATCTCTCTCCCCTATCCCCCTTCCTCCTGTGGGATCTCTCTCCCCATACCCCTTCCTCCTGTGGGATCTCTCTCCCCATACCCCTTCCTCCTGTGGGATCTCTCTCCCCCATTCCCCTTCCTCCTGCGGGAACTCTCTCCTCCATCCCCCTGTGGAATCTCTCTCCTCCATCCCCCTGTGGAATCTCTCTCCTCCATCCCCGTTCCTCCTGTGGGAACTCTATTGCCCATCCCCCTTCCTCTTGTGGGTTCTCTGTCCCCCATCCCCCTTCCTCTTGTGGGATTTCTCTGCGCCGTCCCCCTTCCTCCTGTGGGATCTCACTACTCCATCCCCCTTTTTCCTGTGGGATCCGTCTGCCCCATCCCACTTCCTCTTGCGGGATCTCTCTTCCCCACCCCCCTTCCTCTTGTGGGATCTCTTTCCCATCCCCCATCCTCGTGGGATCTCTCTCCTCCATCCCCCATCCACCTGTGGGGTCTCTCTCCCCAATCTCCTTCCTCCTGTAAGATCTCTCTCCCCCATTCCCCTTCCTCCTGTGGGATCTCTCTTTCCCATCCCCCTTCCTCCTGTGGGATCTCTCTCCACCATTCCCCTTCCTCCTGTGGGATCTCTCTCCTCCATCCCCCTGTGGGATCTCTCTCCTCCATCCCCCTTTCTCCTGTGGGTTCTCTCTCCTCCATCCCCCTTCCTCTTCTGGGATCTCTCTCACCCATCCCCCTTCCTCTTGTGGGAGCTCTCTTCCACATCCCCCTTCCTCCTTTGGGATCTCTCTTCCCCATCCCCCATCCTCCTGTGGGATCTCTCTCCCCATCCCCCTTCATCCTGTGGGATCTCTCTCCCCCATTCCCCTTCCTCCTGTGGGATCTCTCTCCACCATCCCCCTGTGGAATCTCTCTCCTCCAACCCCCTGTGGGATCTCTCTCCTCCATCCCCCTTCCTCATGTGGGAACTCTCTCCCCCATTCCCCTACCTCCTGTGTGATCTCTCTCCTCCATCCCCCTTTCTCCTGTGGGTTCTCTCTCCTCCATCCCCCTTTCTCCTATGGGTTCTCTCTTCCCTATTCCCCTTTCTCCTGTGGGATCTCTCTCCCCCATCCCCCTTCCTCTTCTGGGATCTCTCTCACCCATCCCCCTTCCTCCTGTGGGATCTCTCTCCCCATCCCCTTTCCTCCTGTCGGATCTCGCTCCCCCATTCCCCTTCCTCCTGTGGGATCTCTCTCCTCCATCCCCCTGCGGAATCTCTCTCCTCCATCCCCATGTGGGATCTCTCTCCTCCATCCCCCTTCCTCCTGTGGGATCTCTCTCCCCCATTACCCTTCCTCCTCTGGGTTCTCTCTTCCCCATTCCCCATCCTCTTGTGGGATCTCGCTCCCACATCCCCCTTTCTCCTGTGGGATCTCTCTCCCCCATTCCCCTTCCTCCTGTCGGATCTCTCTTCCCCATTCCCCTTCCTCTTGTTGGATCTCTCTCCCCCATCCCCCTTACTCCTGTGGGATCTCTCTCCCCATCCCCCTTCCTCCTGTGGGATCGCTCTCCCCCATTCCCCTTCCTCCTGTGGGATCTCACTCCTCCATCCCCCTGTGGAATCTCTCTCCTCCATCCCCCTGTGGGATCTCTCTCCTCCATCCCCCTTCCTCCTATGGGATCTCTCTTCCCCATCCCCCTTTCTCCTGTGGGATGTCTCTCCCCCATCCCCCTTCCTCTTCTGGGATCTCTCTCACGCATCCCCCTTCCTCTTGTGGGATCTCTCATCCCCATCCCCCTTCTTCCAGTGGGATCCCTCTTCTCCATCCCCTTTCCTCCGGTGTGATCTCCCATCCCCATCCCCCTTCCTCCTGTGGGCTCACCCTTCCCCATTGCCCTTCCTCCTGTGGGATCTCTCTCCCCCATTCCCCTTCCTCCTGTGGGATCTCTCTCCTCCATCCCCCTGTGGGATCTCTCTCCTCCATCCCCCTTTCTCCTGTGGGTTCTCCCTCCTCCATCCCCCTTCCTCTTCTGGGATCTCTCTCACCCATCCCCCTTCCTCTTGTGGGAGCTCTCTTCCACATCCCCCTTCCTCCTGTGGGATCTCTCTTCCCCATCCCCCTTCCTCCTGTGGGATCTCTCTCCCCATCCCCCTTCCTCCTGTGGGATCTCTCTCCCCATCCCCCTTCATCCTGTGGGATCTCTCTCCCCCATTCCCCTTCCTCCTGTGGGATCTCTCTCCACCATCCCCCTGTGTGATCTCTCTCCTCCATCCCCCTTTCTCCTGTGGGATCTCTCTCCTCCATCCCCCTTCCTCATGTGGGAACTCTCTCCCCCATTCCCCTACCTCCTGTGTGATCTCTCTCCTCCATCCCCCTTTCTCCTGTGGGTTCTCTCTCCTCCATCCCCCTTTCTCCTATGGGTTCTCTCTTCCCTATCCCCCTTTCTCCTGTGGGATCTCTCTCCCCCATCCCCCTTCCTCTTCTGGGATCTCTCTCACCCATCCCCCTTCCTCCTGTGGGATCTCTCTCCCCATCCCCTTTCCTCCTGTCGGATCTCGCTCCCCCCATTCCCCTTCCTCCTGTGGGATCTCTCTCCTCCATCCCCCTGCGGAATCTCTCTCCTCCATCCCCATGTGGGATCTCTCTCCTCCATCCCCCTTCCTCCTGTGGGATCTCTCTCCCCCATTCCCCTTCCTCCTCTGGGTTCTCTCTTCCCCATTCCCCTTCCTCTTGTGGGATCTCGCTCCCACATCCCCCTTACTCCTGTGGGATCTCTCTCCCCATCCCCCTTCCTCCTGTGGGATCGCTCTCCCCCCCTTCCCCTTCCTCCTGTGGGATCTCACTCCTCCATCCCCCTGTGGAATCTCTCTCCTCCATCCCCCTGTGGGATCTCTCTCCTCCATCCCCCTTCCTCCTATGGGATCTCTCTTCCCCATCCCCCTTTCTCCTGTGGGATGTCTCTCCCCCATCCCCCTTCCTCTTCTGGGATCTCTCTCACGCATCCCCCTTCCTCTTGTGGGATCTCTCATCCCCATCCCCCTTCTTCCAGTGGGATCCCTCTTCTCCATCCCCTTTCCTCCGGTGTGATCTCCCATCCCCATCCCCCTTCCTCCTGTGGGCTCACCCTTCCCCATTGCCCTTCCTCCTGTGGGATCTCTCTCCCCCATTCCCCTTCCTCCTGTGGGATCTCTCTCCTCCATCCCCCTGTGGGATCTCTCTCCTCCATCCCCCTTTCTCCTGTGGGTTCTCCCTCCTCCATCCCCCTTCCTCTTCTGGGATCTCTCTCACCCATCCCCCTTTCTCTTGTGGGAGCTCTCTTCCACATCCCCCTTCCTCCTGTGGGATCTCTCTTCCCCATCCCCCTTCCTCCTGTGGGATCTCTCTCCCCATCCCCCTTCCTCCTGTGGGATCTCTCTCCCCATCCCCCTTCATACTGTGGGATCTCTCTCCCCCATTCCCCTTCCTCCTGTGGGATCTCTCTCCACCATCCCCCTGTGGAATCTCTCTCCTCCAACCCCCTGTGGGATCTCTCTCCTCCATCCCCCTTCCTCATGTGGGAACTCTCTCCCCCATTCCCCTACCTCCTGTGTGATCTCTCTCCTCCATCCCCCTTTCTCCTTTGGGTTCTCTCTCCTCCATGCCCGTTCCTCCTATGGGATCTCTCTTCCCCATCCCCCTTTATCCTGAGGGATCTCTCTCCCCCATCCCCCTTCCTCTTCTTGGATCTCTCTCACCCATCCCCCTTCCTTTTGTGGGATCTCTCTTCCCCATCCCCCTATTTCCTGTGGGATACCTCTTCTCCATCCCCCTTCCTCCTGTGGGATCTCTCTCCCCATACCCCTTCCTCCTGTGGCATCTCTCTCCCCTATCCCCCTTCCTCCTGTGGGATCTCTCTCCCCATACCCCTTCCTCCTGTGGGATCTCTCTCCCCATACCCCTTCCTCCTGTGGGATCTCTCTCCCCCATTCCCCTTCCTCCTGTGGGAACTCTCTCCTCCATCCCCCTGTGGAATCTCTCTCCTCCATCCCCCTGTGGAATCTCTCTCCTCCATCCCCGTTCCTCCTGTGGGAACTCTATTCCCCATCCCCCTTCCTCTTGTGGGTTCTCTGTCCCCCATCCCCCTTCCTCTTGTGGGATTTCTCTGCGCCGTCCCCCTTCCTCCTGTGGGATCTCACTACTCCATCCCCCTTTTTCCTGTGGGATCCGTCTGCCCCATCCCACTTCCTCTTGCGGGATCTCTCTTCCCCACCCCCCTTCCTCTTGTGGGATCTCTTTCCCATCCCCCATCCTCGTGGGATCTCTCTCCTCCATCCCCCATCCACCTGTGGGGTCTCTCTCCCCAATCTCCTTCCTCCTGTAAGATCTCTCTCCCCCATTCCCGTTCCTCCTGTGGGATCTCTCTTTCCCATCCCCCTTCCTCCTGTGGGACCTCTATTCTCCATCCCATCATCCTGTGGGATCCCTCTTTTCTATCCTGCTTTTCCTGTGGCATCACTTTTCTCCATCCCCCTTCTTGGTGTGGGATCTCTCTTCCCCATCCCCCTTCCTCCTGTGGGATCTCTGTTCCCCATCCCCCTTCCTCCTGTGGGTTCTCTGTCCCCCATCCCCCTTCCTACTGTGGGATCTCTCTGCCCCATCCCCTTTCCTGCTTTGGGACCTCTTTCCCCCATCCCCCTTCCTCCTGTGGGATCTCTCTCCCCCATCCCCCTTCCTCCTGTGGGATCTCTCTTCCCCATCCCCCTTCCTCCTGTGGGATCTCTCTGCCCCATCCCCTTTCCTGCTTTGGGACCTCTTTCCCCCATCCCCCTTCCTCCTGTGGGATCTCTCTCCCCCATCCCCCTTCCTCCTGTGGGATCTCTCTTCCCCATCCCCCTTCCTCCTGTGGGTTCTCTGTCCCCCATCCCCCTTCCTACTGTGGGATCTCTCTTCCCCATCCCCCTTCCTCCTGTGGGATGTCTCTCCCCCTTACCCCTTCCTCTTCTGGGATCTCTCACACGCATCCCCCTTCCTCTTGTGGGATCTCTCATCCCCATCCGCCTTTTTCCAGTGGGATCCCTCTTCTCCATCCCCTTTCCTCCGGTGTGATCTCCCTTCCCCATCCCCCTTCCTCCTGTGGGCTCACCGTTCCCCATCCCCCTTCCTCCTGTGGGATCTCTCTCCCCCATTCCCCTTCCTCCTGTGTGATCTCTCTCCTCCATCCCCCTGTGGGATCTCTCTCCTCCATCCCCCTTTCTCCTGTGGGTTCTCTCTCCTCCATCACCCTTCCTCTTCTGGGATCTCTCTCACCCATCCCCCTTCCTCTTGTGGGATCTCTCTTCCCCATCCCCCTTCTTCCTGTGGGATCCCTCTTCCCCAGCCCCCATCCTCCTGTGGGTTCACTCTTCCACATCCCCCTTCCTCTTGTGGGAGCTCTCTTCCACATCCCCCTTCCTTCTGTGGGATCTCTCTCCCCCATCCCCCTTCCTCTTGTGGTATCTCTCTTCCCCAACCCCCTTCCTCCTGTGGGATCTCTCTCCCCCATCCCCCTTCCTCTTGTGGGATTTCTCTTCCCCATCCCCCTTTCTCTTGTGGGATCTCTCTTCCACATCCGCTTCCTTCTGTGTCTTTCCATCCTTTACCTTAGGAGATGCCTCTTCCTCCATCTCCCATCGACATTCCCCGATTATCAAATCTTCCTCACTGTTTGACTTTCTCCCCTTCACCCCTGCCCTTTCCGACTGTCTCACGTCAGGAACACTTTTCTAACCATTAGGGAATGAGAGAGATTATGTGGAGTTTACAGGGTCACACCGACAGACGAAATTACTGACATTCGGTGAATTCATTGGAGCTGGGCAGTGAGGGACATTGACAGTGATGGGAACTACGATCAGTGAATTAATAAAGGGTTTAATGTTTGCTGAAATATCCGAGTGAGAGAAATTGCCTCAGACCCACGGTTTTAATCACTATGTTCATCAATCTGTCTATTTGTGTTTAGACTGAACTATAATAAACTGGGAGATTCAGGAGTGAAACTGGTGTCTGCGGCTCTGAGGAACCCGGAGTGTAAAATACAGAAACTGGGGTAAGTATCAGACTGTGGGAGATTGTGTTTACAGTCACTGGGTGTCTGACACTGAATATTAATGTGATCAGTAATTGTGTTACTGATAAACACTGGGGATTTGTACCGTCTCCTGTCTCTTTGTGTCCTTCACCCTCACTCTCTCTCATCTCCAGTCTGGTGGGTGTCGGTCTCACAGATTCTGGTGCCGAGGATCTCGTCTCTGCTCTCAGTACAAACCCATCACTGACGGGGCTGAACCTGATATCAAACTCGCTGACAGACTAGCCTTATAATCTTCCAGATTCATATCATTACCCAGTTTTTGAACCTTTTGGAAACTCTGCTTTTCTTCTTCACTAGATTTACAACGGCCTTTGTGCACCACGGATCTTGTACCCCACCGTCCTTTCCATGTCTCATTGGAACGTATCTACTCAGAACCCCACACAAATATCCCCTGAACATTTTCTACATTTCTTTGGTCCGTTTCCCCGAGGACATTAATTTCCAATTTATGCTTACAAGTTCCAGCCTGATAGGTTCATAGTTCTCCTTACTCCAATTAGAGGTTTCCCTAACTTGCCTGTTCCTATCCCTCTCTAATGCTATGGTAAAAGAGATAGAATTGTGATCACAGTCTCCAAAATGCTCTCCCACTGAGAGACCTGACATCTGGCCAGGTTCATTTCCCAATACCGGATCAAGTGCAGCCTCTTCTCTTGTAGGCTTATCTACATATTGTGTCAGGAAACCTTCCTGAACACACCTAACAAACTCCACCCCATCAAAACCCCTCACTCTAGGGAGATGCCAATCAATATTTGGGAAATTAAAATCTCCCACTTCAACAACCCTGTTATTGTTACTCCTTTCCAGAATCTGTCTCCCTATCTGCTCCTTGATGTCCCTGTTACCGTTGGGAGGTGTATACAAAACACCCAGTCGAGTTATTGACCCCTTCCTGTTCCTAACCTCCACCCACAGAGACTGTAGACAACCCCTCCATGACGTCCTCCTTTTCTGCAGCCGTGACACTATCTCTGATCAACAGTGCCATGCCCCCACCTCTGTGGCCTCCCTCCCTGTCCTTTCTGAAACATCTAAAGCCGGGCACTCGAAATAAACATTCCTGTCCCTGCACCATCCGAGTCTCTGTAATGGCCACCACATCATATCTCCAAGTACTGATCCACGCTCTAAGCTCATCCGCTTTGTTCACAACACTCCTTGCATTAAAATAGACACACCTCAAACCATCGGTCTGAGAGCATCCCTTCTCTATCACCTGCCTATGCTCCCTCTCGCACTGTCTCCAAATTTTCTCTATTTGTGAGCCAACCTCCCTTTCCACCATCACTTCATTTCAGTTCCCACCCCCTCCCAGCAATTCGAGTTTAAATTCTCCCCGATAGCCTTAGCAAACCAGGATATCGGTTTCCCTGGCATTCAAGTGCAACCCGTCCTTTTTGTGCAGGTCACAGCTGCTCCAAAGGAGGTGCCAGAGATCCAGAAATCTGAATCCCTACCTCCTGCTCCAATCCCTCAGCCACGCATTCATCCTCCACCTCATTCTATTCCTGTACTCACTGTCGCGTGGCACAGGCAGTAATCCCGAGATTACTACCTTTGCCGGTCCTGCTTCTCAACTTCCTTCCTAACTCCCTGTACTCTGTTTTCAGGACCTCTTCCCTTTTCCTACCTATGTCACTGGTACCAATATGTACCACGACCTCTGGCTGTTCTCCCTCACACTGCAGGATATCTTGGACGTGTTCTGAAACATCCCGGACCCTGGCACCTGGGAGGCAAACGACCATCCACGTTTCTTTCCTGCGTCCACAGAATCGTCTCTCTGGCCCTCAAACGACAGAGTCACCTATCACTACTGTCTTCCTCTTCCTTTCCCCGCCCTTCTGAGCCACAGGGCCACTGTTGCCTCCACCAGGTAGGCTGTCCCCACCCCTCTCCAGCAGTACTTGAACAGGGGTACTTATCGTCACGGGGAATAGCCACAGGGGTACTCTCTAGTACCTGCTTCTTGCCCTTCCCTCTCCTGACTGTGACCCACTTCTTCAGTCTCCCGTGACCCCGGTGTGACCACCTGCCTGTAACTCCTCTCTATCACCTCCTCGCTCTCCCTGACCAGACGAAGGTCATCGAGCTGCATCTCCAGTTCCCTAACGCGGTCCCTAAGGAGCTGCAGCTCGACACACCGGGTGCAGATGTTGCCGTCCAGGAGGCTGGGAGTCTCCAGGATCTCCCACATCTGACACCGAGCACAGAAAACCAGCCTCACACACATACTCTCTGTCTGTATTGTAAACAGATAACCTGCCTCGCCTCGACCCTTTATCGCCGAAGCCCCGTTGAGCCAAAGCCTTCCTACTCCGTCTCCCTCTCCTCTGACCCTCGCTCTGTAAATCTGTCTTCCTTTTAAACTCTTCTCGCTGTTCTCACTGGCCGACTTGCGCAGTCGTGCTGAAGAAAAAAAATCAGTAATTGTGTTACTGATAAACACTGGGGATTTGTACCGTCTCCTGTCTCTCTGTGTCCTTCACCCTCATTCTCTCTCATCTCCAGGCTGGACAATGTCGGTCTCACAGATTCTGGTGCCGAGGATCTCGTCTCCGCTCTCAGTACAAACCCAGCACTGACGGGGCTGGACCTGAGTGGTAACAAACTGGGAGATTCAGGAGTGAAACTGGTGTCTGCGGCTCTGAGGAACCCGGAGTGTAAAATACAGAAACTGTGGTAAGTACCAGACTGTGGGAGATTGTGTTTACAGTCACTGGGTGTCTGACACTGAACATTAATGTGATCAGTAATTGTGTTACTGATAAACACTGGGGATTTGTACCGTCTCCTGTCTCTCTGTGTCCTTCACCCTCACTCTCTCTCATCTCCAGGCTGTACAATGTCGGTCTCACAGATTCTGGTGCCGAGGATCTCGTCTCCGCTCTCAGTACAAACCCATCACTGATGGGGCTGAACCTGGAATCAAACTCTCTGACAGACCGATCTGTCCCCGCTCTCCGCCGCCTCATACAGACCCTCCCGAGTCTGGAGTGGATCTGGTGAGTGTTTGTGTTAGTGTTCAATGTGATAAAATGTCAGCGGATCCGCGGGTTTTCTGGTGATATTTGTCTGTGAGTGTTGTTGAAACATTAACCCCGGTCCCCTGTTACTGACACTGTTGTGTAATCTGTTTATTTCATCTTTATTCTCCCATCTGTTTCAGGCTGGGGGGGAATCGGTTCAGTTGGACCGGGGAGGAGAAACTGAGATCTCTGCGGGGATTCAGACCCGGACTGACGGTGGATCTGTGAACATCTGAATGTGTGAACATCCCCGCCCGCGGGTTGGGGACATTTGGCCGACTCCCCGCCCTCCCCTTTAACTCCCGCCCTTACCTTTAACGGCCGCGCGCCGGGGCTGATTCCCAACGGTTTTAACGGAACCGGCTCGAGCCTCGCGCTGTGTGCATCGCTCGCAGCAGTCCCGCAGTGACGTGTTTCCGCCTGCTGTCCGGAGGGGCAGCTTCCGCCGGATGTGCGTGTACGAGACTCCCCACGTGACACCCCGGGGATTACCCGGACAGGAAGAGCCCGGGGGTCAGGGGCTCAGTCTGGGACACCGGTGTCCCGGGGTGGGGGGGATGATCCCGGGAGAGAATCCTTTTGCCCCCTTGGCTGAGGACGGTGCATTCGGCAGCCTGGCCGATATAATGATGTTAAATGGACAAATCCCTCGGCAGTGACCCTGGATCTGCAGCGATCCCGGACACGGCCCTGAAGTGTGATTTTATAATCATCGGTTCCCCGATGCAGAGTGACGGTGAGAAACGGGACTGATTATTCAACCGGTCACTCCTTGTCGCCGGTCAGTTAATTGTGTGTGACTGAGCAGATCATTTATTCCCGCACGTTAGCAGCTCACACATTGTTTCATTTATATTTCTCATTAAAAAAATCAATAAACCACTGTATCTTCCTGTCTTGTGTCGGACTCGAGTTTTATTTGAGGTTTCTGTTGCCCTCCACATCCTGTGCACTGCAACAGTGGGTCGGAGCTCCTCACACTGACACAGTAGCGTCTCAGCTCCAGGCTGAGGGAGGTCGGACAAGCAGAGTCTAGGAGCCCAGGATCTCATCTCCACCAGATAGATAGATAGATAGATAGATACTTTATTCATCCCCATGGGGAAATTCAACATTTTTTCCAATGTCCCATACACTTATTGTAGCAAAACTAATTACATAAAAATATTTAACAGTAAACATATGATATGCATCTAAAATCACCCTCTCAAAAAGCATTAATAAATAGCTTTTAAAAAGTTCTTAATTAGTTTACTTAATACATTGAGTTCTAATCCCGGCACTTTAACATATCCTACTCCTGGCGGTTGAATTGTAAAGCCGAATGGCATTGGGGAGTATTGATCTCTTCATCCTGTCTGAGGAGCATTGCATCGATAGTAACCTGTCGCTGAAACTGCTTCTCTGTCTCTGGATGGTGCTAGGTAGAGGATGTGCAGGGTTTTCCATAATTGACCGTAGCCTACTCAGCGCCCTTCGCTCTGCTACCGATGTTATACTCTCCAGTACTTTGCCCACGACAGAGCCCGCCTTCCTTACCAGCTTATTAAGACGTGAGGCGACCCTCTTCTTAATGCTGCCTCCCCTTGTCCTCACCTACCACCCCACCAGCCTCCGGGTCCAACGTATAATTCTCCGTAACTTCCGCCACATCCGACGGGATCCCACTACCAAGCACATCTTTCCCTCCACATTCCCTTTCTGCTTTCCGCAGGGATCGCTCCCTATGCGACTCCCTTGTCCCCCCATCCCTCCCCACCGATCTCCCTCCTGGCACTTATCCTTGTAAGCAGAACAAGTGCTACACCTGCCCTTACACTTCCTTCCTCACCACCATTCAGGGCCCCAGAAAGTCCTTCCAGGTGAGGCGACACTTCACCTGTGAGTCGGCTGGTGTGGTATAATGCGTCCGGTGCTCCCGGTGTGGCCTTTGGTGAGACCCGACGCAGTCTGGGAGACTATTTCGCTGAACACCTACGCTCGGTCTGCCAAGGAAAGCAGGATCTCCCAGAGGCCACACATTTTAATTCCACGTCCCATTCCCATTCTGATATGTCTATCCATGGCCTCCTCTACTGTCAAGATGAAGCCACACTCAGGTTGGAGGAACAATAACATATACCGTCTGGGTAGCCTCCAACCTGATGGCATGAACATTGAATTCTCTAACTTCAGTTAATGATCCTCCTCCCCTTCTTACCCCATCCCTGATATATTTAGTTTTTTTTTCCACCCTCCTCCTTCTTTTCTCTCTTTCTGCCCGTCACTGTACCCGTTCTCCATCTCCCTCTGGTGCCCCCCTCCCTCTTTCTTTCTCCCGCGGCCTCCCGTCCCATGATCCTTTCCCTTCTCCAGCTCTGTATCCCTTTTGCCAATCACCTTATAGCTCTTAGCTTCACCCCACCCCCTCTGGTCTTCTCCTATCATTTCGCATTTCCCCCTCCCCTCGTACTTTCAAATCTCTTAGTATCTTTCCTTTCAGTTAGTCCTGACGAAGGGTCTTGGCCCGAAACGTCGACAGAGCTTCTCCCTGTAGATGCTGCCTGGCCTGCCGTGTTCCGCCGGCATTTTGTGTGTGCTGCAGATGCTGCGGATCCGCGGTAAAACGGGATCACGTGACGGGTGGAGGGTCTCCCACGTGACCCAGTGACTCCACTCCTCGCCCCTCACACTCTGCCCGACCTCCCCACCGCATCTCCCACATTATTCCATGTTTACACCGGGTACACGTTTAACATTTTCCCTCCGTATATTCCCGTCCCATCCCTCCACCTCCCTGGGTCACTGTTACGGGTTCGAATCCCATTCCGATCCGACTGACATTTTAGATCCAGAACAGAATTGTGCAGGTTTCATGTAAATCAGTCTATGTTTATAAACACTAATTTCTATTCACATTCCTCCTGCCTCACTGGACAGGAACACTGAGACATCAAGTGAGAAACAGCAGGAGGTGGCCATTCAGCCCCTTTAACCATCAACAAGATGGCGGCTGCTCTCCCATGTCGGCCACATGTTTCTGTCCGATCCTCATTTCCTCCATCCCTTCCGTCTCCACACATCTGCCGGCCTCTGTTTTACGTGGGGACGATCACCGAGTCCTCACTGCCCTCTGTGGTGGGGATTTACAGACATTCACCACCCTCGGAGTGGAGGCATTTCCCCTCATCTCAGTCCCGGACAGTCCATCCCTGTTTCAGAGACTGGGATCCCTGGTTCAGCCGGTAATGATGTTGTGAATCTCAATGTGTTCAACTCTCAATCCCCGACTCTCTAAATGAAAGGGTTATCGCATTTGATCTTTCTCCATATGATGACCCCACCACTCCAGGGATCAGTCTGGTGAATCTTCATCGCACTCTCTATAACAAATACTCTCTTTGTTCATTCTCTGTGGAATTAATTTCCATCTTCTGCAGCCCCGTGTTGCCCCAACCACTCACATCCCACCCCTGTCACTGTTTCCACCTGCCCACGTCCCCCCTCACCTGGATCCACCTCTCACTCCCCAGCTCTTGCCCCATCCCCACCGCTCACCTCTTTCCTCGGACTATTTCCCGTCACTCTCAGTCCAGAGGGAGGGCCTCGGCCCGACATGTTGACGGTCCATTTCCCTCCACAGATGCTGCCCGACCCTCCGGCAGTTTGTCCTTTGGTCTGTATAACCCGTGTTAGTGTGGGGATCGGGATTTTACACCATATTCCAGGTAAAATCCAAACAAAACACAAATAATTGTCACAGATACTGCCCGGACCCTCCGGCAGTTTGTCCTTTGCTCTGTGTAACCCGTGTTAGTGTGGGGATCGGGATTTTACACCATATTCCAGGTACAAACTCAACAAAACACAAATAATTATCACTCTGCCCCGACCCTCCGGCAGTTTGTCCTTTGGTCTGTATAACCCGTGTTAGTGTGGGGAGCGGGATTTTACACCATATTCCAGGTACAATCCCAACAAAACACAAATAATTGTGACTCTGCCACGACCCTCCGGCAGTTTGTCCTTTGGTCTGTATAACCCGTGTTAGTGTGGGGATCGGGATTTTACACCATATTCCAGGTACAATCCCAACAAAACACAAATAATTGTCACTCTGCCCCGACCCTCCGGCAGTTTGTCCTTTTGTCTGTATAACCCGTGTTAGTGTGGGGATCGGGATTTTACACCATATTCCAGGTACAATCACAACAAAACACAAATAATTGTGACTCTGCCCCGACCCTCCGGCAGTTTGTCCTTTGGTCTGTATAACCCGTGTTAGTGTGGTGATCGGGATTTTACACCATATTCCAGGTACAATCCCAATAAAACACAAATAATTGTCACTCTGCTCCGACCCTCCGGCAGTTTGTCCTTTGGTCTGTATAACCCGTGTTAGTGTGGGGATCGGGATTTTACAACATATTCCAGGTACAATCCCAACAAAACACAAATAATTGTCACTCTGCCCGACCCTCCGTCTGTTTGTCCTTTGGTCTGTATAACCCGTGTTAGTGTGGGGATCGGGATTTTACACCATATTCCAGGTACAAATCCCAACAAAGCACAAATAATTGTCACTCTGCCCGACCTTCCGGCAGTTTGTCTTTGGTCTGTATAACCCGTGTTAGTGTGGGGATCGGGATTTTACACCATATTCCAGGTACAATCCCAACAAAACACAAATAATTGTCACTCTGCCCGACCCTCCGGCAGTTTGTCCTTTGGTCAGTATAACCCGTGTTAGTGTGGGGATCGGGATTTTACACCATATTCCAGGTACAATCCCAACAAAACACAAATAATTGTCACTCTGCCCGACCCTCCGGCAGTTTGTCCTTTGGTCAGTATAACCCGTGTTAGTGTGGGGATCGGGATTTTACACCATATTCCAGGTACAATCCCAACAAAACACAAATAATTGTCACTCTGCCCGACCCTCCGGCAGTTTGTCCTTTGTTCTGTATAAACCGTGTTAGTGTGGGGATCGGGATTTTACACCATATTCCAGGTACAATCACAACAAAACACAAATAATTGTCACTCTGCCCCGACCCTCCGGCAGTTTGTCCTTTGGTCTGTATAACCCGTGTTAGTGTGGGGATCGGGATTTTACACCATATTCCAAGTACAATCACAACAAAATACAAATAATTGTCACTCTGCCCCGACCCTCCGGCAGTTTGTCCTTTGGTCTGTATAACCCGTGTTAGTGTGGGGATCGGGATTTTACACCATATTCCAGGTACAATCACAACAAAACACAAATAATTGTCACTCTGCCCCGACCCTCCGGCAGTTTGTCCTTTGGTCTGTATAACCCGTGTTAGTGTGGGGATCGGGATTTTACACCATATTCCAGGTACAATCCCAACAAAACACAAATAATTGTCATTCTGCCCCGACCCTCCGGCAGTTTGTCCTTTGGTCTGTATAACCCGTGTTAGTGTGGGGATCGGGATTTTACACCATATTCCAGGTACAATCCCAACAAAACACAAATAATTGTCACTCTGCCCGGACCCTCCGGCAGTTTGTCCTTTGGTCTGTATAACCCGTGTTAGTGTGGGGATCGGGATTTTACACCATATTCCAGGTACAATCCCAACAAAACACAAATAATTGTGACTCTGCCACGACCCTCCGGCAGTTTGTCCTTTGGTCTGTATAACCCGTGTTAGTGTGGGGAGCGGGATTTTACACCATATTCCAGGTACAATCCCAACAAAACACAAATAATTGTCACTCTGCCCGGACCCTCCGGCAGTTTGTCCTTTGGTCTGTATAACCCGTGTTAGTGTGGGGATCGGGATTTTACACCATATTCCAGGTACAATCCCAACAAAACACAAATAATTGTGACTCTGCCACGACCCTCCGGCAGTTTGTCCTTTGGTCTGTATAACCCGTGTTAGTGTGGGGATCGGGATTTTACACCATATTCCAGGTACAATCCCAACAAAACACAAATAATTGTCACTCTGCCCCGACCCTCCGGCAGTTTGTCCTTTGGTCTGTATAACCCGTGTTAGTGTGGGGATCGGGATTTTACACCATATTCCAGGTACAATCCCAACAAAGCATAAATAATTGTCACTCTGCCCGGACCCTCCGGCAGTTTGTCCTTTGGTCTGTATAACCCGTGTTAGTGTGGGGATCGGGATTTTACACCATATTCCAGGTACAATCCCAACAAAACACAAATAATTGTGACTCTGCCACGACCCTCCGGCAGTTTGTCCTTTGGTCTGTATAACCCGTGTTAGTGTGGGGAGCGGGATTTTACACCATATTCCAGGTACAATCCCAACAAAACACAAATAATTGTGACTCTGCCACGACCCTCCGGCAGTTTGTCCTTTGGTCTGTATAACCCGTGTTAGTGTGGGGATCGGGATTTTACACCATATTCCAGGTACAATCCCAACAAAACACAAATAATTGTCACTCTGCCCCGACCCTCCGGCAGTTTGTCCTTTTGTCTGTATAACCCGTGTTAGTGTGGGGATCGGGATTTTACAACATATTCCAGGTACAATGCCAACAAAACACAAATAATTGTCACTCTGCTCCGACCCTCCGGCAGTTTGTCCTTTGGTCTGTATAACCCGTGTTAGTGTGGGGATCGGGATTTTACACCATATTCCAGGTACAATCACAACAAAACACAAATAATTGTCACTCTGCCCCGACCCTCCGGCAGTTTGTCATTTGGTCTGTATAACCCGTGTTAGTGTGGTTATCGGGATTTTACACCATATTCCAGGTACAATCCCAACAAAACACAAATAATTGTGACTCTGCCACGACCCTCCGGCAGTTTGTCCTTTGGTCTGTATAACCCGTGTTAGTGTGGGGATCGGGATTTTACACCATATTCCAGGTACAATCCCAACAAAGCACAAATAATTGTCACTCTGCCCGGACCCTCCGGCAGTTTGTCCTTTGGTCTGTGTAACCCGTGTTAGTGTGGGGATCGGGATTTTACACCATATTCCAGGTACAAACTCAACAAACCTCAAATAATTATCACTCTTCCCCGACCCTCCGGCAGTTTGTCCTTTGGTCTGTATAACCCGTCTTAGTGTGGGGATCGGGATTTTACACCATATTCCAGGTACAATCCCAACAAAACACAAATAATTGTGACTCTGCCACGACCCTCCGGCAGTTTGTCCTTTGGTCTGTATAACCCGTGTTAGAGTGGGGATCGGGATTTTACACCATATTCCAGGTACAAGCCCAACAAAACACAAATAATTGTCACTCTGCTCCGACCCTCCGGCAGTTTGTCATTTGGTCTGTATAACCCGTGTTAGTGTGGGGAGCGGGATTTTACACCATATTCCAGGTACAATCCCAACAAAACACAAATAATTGTCACTCTGCCCCGACCCTCCGGCAGTTTGTACTTTGGTCTGTGTAACCCGTGTTAGTGTGGGGATCGGGATTTTACACCATATTCCAGGTACAATCCCAACAAAACACAAATAATTGTGACTCTGCCACGACCCTCCGGCAGTTTGTCCTTTGGTCTGTGTAACCCGTGTTAGTGTGGGGATCGGGATTTTACACCATATTCCAGGTACAATCCCAACAAAACACAAATAATTGTCACTCTGCTCCGACCCTCCGGCAGTTTGTCATTTGGTCTGTATAACCCGTGTTAGTGTGGGGAGCGGGATTTTACACCATATTCCAGGTACAATCCCAACAAAACACAAATAATTGTGACTCTGCCAAGACCCTCCGGCAGTTTGTCCTTTGGTCTGTATAACCCGTGTTAGTGTGGGGATCGGGATTTTACACCATATTCCAGGTACAATCCCAACAAAACACAAATAATTGTCACTCTGCCCGACCCTCCGGCAGTTTGTCCTTTGGTCTGTATAACCCGTGTTAGTGTGGGGATCGGGATTTTACACCATATTCCAGGTACAATCCCAACAAAACACAAATAATTGTCACTCTGCCCGACCCTCCGGCAGTTTGTCCTTTGGTCTGTATAACCCGTGTTAGTGTGGTGATCGGGATTTTACACCATATTCCAGGTACAATCCCAACAAAACACAAATAATTGTCACTCTGCCCGACCCTCCGGCAGTTTGTCCTTTGGTCTGTATAACCCGTGTTAGTGTGGGGATCGGGATTTTACACCATATTCCAGGTACAATCCCAACAAAACACAAATAATTGTCACTCTGCCCCGACCCTCCGGCAGTTTGTCCTTTGGTCTGTATCACCCGTGTTAGTGTGGGGATCGGGATTTTACACCATATTCCAGGTACAATCCCAACAAAGCACAAATAATTGTCACTCTGCCCCGACCCTCCGGCAGTTTGTCCTTTGGTATGTATAACCCGTGTTAGTGTGGGGATCGGGATTTTACACCATATTCCAGGTAAAATCCCAACAAAACACAAATAATTGTCACAGATACTGCCCGGACCCTCCGGCAGTTTGTCCTTTGGTCTGTATAACCCGTGTTAGTGTGGGGATCGGGATTTTACACCATATTCCAGGTACAATCCCAACAAAACACAAATAATTGTGACTCTGCCACGACCCTCCGGCAGTTTGTCCTTTGGTCTGTATAACCCGTGTTAGTGTGGGGATCGGGATTTTACACCATATTCCAGGTACAATCCCAACAAAACACAAATAATTGTGACTCTGCCACGACCCTCCGGCAGTTTGCCCTTTGGTCTGTATAACCCGTGTTAGTGTGGGGATCGGGATTTTACACCATATTCCAGGTACAATCCCAACAAAACACAAATAATTGTCACTCTGCCCCGACCCTCCGGCAGTTTGTCCTTTGGTCTGTATAACCCGTGTTAGTGTGGGGATCGGGATTTTACACCATATTCCAGGTACAATCCCAACAAAACACAAATAATTGTGACTCTGCCACGACCCTCCGGCAGTTTGTCCTTTGGTCTGTATAACCCGTGTTAGTGTGGGGATCGGGATTTTACACCATATTCCAGGTACAATCCCAACAAAGCACAAATAATTGTCACTCTGCCCCGACCCTCCGGCTGTTTGTCCTTTGGTCTGTATAACCCGTGTTAGTGTGGGGATCGGGATTTTACACCATATTCCAGGTACAATCCCAACAAAACATAAATAATTGTCACTCTGCCCCGACCCTCCGGCAGTTTGTCCTTTGGTCTGTATAACCCGTGTTAGTGTGGGGATCGGGATTTTACACCATATTCCAGGTACAATCCCAACAAAACACAAATAATTGTGACTCTGCCACGACCCTCCGGCAGTTTGTCCTTTGGTCTGTGTAACCCGTGTTAGTGTGGGGATCGGGATTTTACACCATATTCCAGGTAAAATCCCAACAAAACACAAATAATTGTCACAGATACTGCCCGGACCCTCCGGCAGTTTGTCCTTTGGTCTGTATAACCCGTGTTAGTGTGGGGATCGGGATTTTACACCATATTCCAGGTACAATCCCAACAAAACACAAATAATTGTGACTCTGCCACGACCCTCCGGCAGTTTGTCCTTTGGTCTGTATAACCCGTGTTAGTGTGGGGATCGGGATTTTACACCATATTCCAGGTACAATCCCAACAAAACACAAATAATTGTGACTCTGCCACGACCCTCCGGCAGTTTGTCCTTTGGTCTGTATAACCCGTGTTAGTGTGGGGATCGGGATTTTACACCATATTCCAGGTACAATCCCAACAAAACACAAATAATTGTCACTCTGCCCCGACCCTCTGGCAGTTTGTCCTTTGGTCTGTATAACCCGTGTTAGTGTGGGGATCGGGATTTTACACCATATTCCAGGTACAATCCCAACAAAACACAAATAATTGTGACTCTGCCACGACCCTCCGGCAGTTTGTCCTTTGGTCTGTATAACCCGTGTTAGTGTGGGGATCGGGATTTTACACCATATTCCAGGTACAATCCCAACAAAGCACAAATAATTGTCACTCTGCCCCGACCCTCCGGCTGTTTGTCCTTTGGTCTGTATAACCCGTGTTAGTGTGGGGATCGGGATTTTACACCATATTCCAGGTACAATCCCAACAAAACACAAATAATTGTCACTCTGCCCCGACCCTCCGGCAGTTTGTCCTTTGGTCTGTATAACCCGTGTTAGTGTGGGGATCGGGATTTTACACCATATTCCAGGTACAATCCCAACAAAACACAAATAATTGTCACTCTGCCACGACCCTCCGGCAGTTTGTCCTTTGGTCTGTATAACCCGTGTTAGTGTGGGGATCGGGATTTTACACCATATTCCAGGTACAATCCCAACAAAACACAAATAATTGTCACTCTGCCCCGACCCTCCGGCAGTTTGTCCTTTGGTCTGTATAACCTGTGTTAGTGTGGGGATCGGGATTTTACACCATATTCCAGGTACAATCCCAACAAAACACAAATAATTGTCTCTCTGCCCCGACCCTCCGGCAGTTTGTCCTTTGGTCTGTATAACCCGTGTTAGTGTGGGGATCCGGATTTTACACCATATTCCAGGTACAATCACAACAAAACACAAATAATTGTCAACCTGCCCCGACCCTCCGGCAGTTTGTCCTTTGGTCTGTATAACCCGTGTTAGTGTGGGGATCGGGATTTTACACCATATTCCAGGTACAATCCCAACAAAACACAAATAATTGTCACTCTGCCCCGACACTCCGGCAGTTTGTCCTTTTGTCTGTGTAACCCGTGTTAGTGTGGGGTTTGGGATTTTACACCATATTCCAGGTACAATCCCAACAAAACACAATTAATTGTCACTCTGCCCGACCCTCCGGCAGTTTGTCCTTTGGTCTGTATAACCCGTGTTAGTGTGGGGATCGGGATTTTACACCATATTCCAGGTACAATCCCCACAAAACACAAATAATTGTCACTCTGCCCCGACTGTCCGGCAGTTTGTCCTTTGGTCTGTATAACCCGTGTTAGTGTGGGGATCGGGATTTTACACCATATTCCAGGTACAATCCCCACAAAACACAAATAATTGTCACTCTGCCCGGACCCTCCGGCAGTTTGTCCTTTGGTCTGTATAACCCGTGTTAGTGTGGGGATCGGGATTTTACACCATATTCCAGGTACAATCCCAACAAAACACAAATAATTGTCACTCTGTCCGACCCTCCGGCAGTTTGTCCTTTGGTCTGTGTAACCCGTGTTAGTGTGGGGATCGTGATTTTACACCATATTCCAGGTACAATCACAACAAAACACAAATAATTGTCACTCTGCCCGGACTCTCCGGCAGTTTGTCCTTTGGTCTGTATAACCCGTGTTAGTGTGGGGATCGGGATTTTACACCATATTCCAGGTACAATCCCAACAAAACACAAATAATTGTCACCCTGCCCGGACCCTCCGGCAGTTTGTCCTTTGGTCTGTATAACCCGTGTTAGTGTGGGGATCGGGATTTTACACCATATTCCAGTTACAATCCCAACAAAACACAAATAATTGTCACTCTGCCCGACCCTCCGGCAGTTTGTCCTTTGGTCTGTATAACCCGTGTTAGTGTGGGGATCGGGATTTTACACCATATTCCAGGTACAATCCCAACAAAACACAAATAATTGTCACTCTGCCCGACCCTCCGGCAGTTTGTCCTTTGGTCTGTATAACCCGTGTTAGTGTGGGGATCGGGATTTTACACCATATTCCAGGTACAATCCCAACAAAACACAAATAATTGTCACTCTGCCCGACCCTCCGGCAGTTTGTCCTTTGGTCTGTATAACCCGTGTTAGTGTGGGGATCGGGATTTTACACCATATTCCAGGTACAATCCCAACAAAACACAAATAATTGTCACTCTGCCCGACCCTCCGGCAGTTTGTCCTTTGGTCTGTATAACCCGTGTTAGTGTGGGGATCGGGATTTTACACCATATTCCAGGTACAATCCCAACAAAACACAAATAATTGTCACTCTGCCCCGACCCTCCGGCAGTTTATCCTTTGGTCTGTATAACCCGTGTTAGTGTGGGGATCGGGATTTTACACCATATTCCAGGTACAATCACAACAAAACACAAATAATTGTCACTCTGCCCCGACCCTCCGGCAGTTTGTCCTTTGGTCTGTATAACCCGTGTTAGTGTGGGGATCGGGATTTTACACCATATTCCAGGTACAATCACAACAAAACACAAATAATTGTCACTCTGCCCCGACCCTCCGGCAGTTTGTCCTTTGGTCTGTATAACCCGTGTTAGTGTGGGGATCGGGATTTTACACCATATTCCAGGTACAATCTCAACAAAACACAAATAATTGTCACTCTGCCCCGACCCTCCGGCAGTTTGTCCTTTGGTCTGTATAACCCGTGTTAGTGTGGGGATCGGGATTTTACACCATATTCCAGGTACAATCTCAACAAAACACAAATAATTGTCACTCTGCCCCGACCCTCCGGCAGTTTGTCCTTTGGTCTGTATAACCCGTGTTAGTGTGGGGATCGGGATTTTACACCATATTCCAGGTACAATCCCAACAAAACACAAATAATTGTCACTCTGCCCCTACCCTCCGGCAGTTTGTCCTTTGGTCTGTATAACCCGTGTTAGTGTGGGGATCGGGATTTTACACCATATTCCAGGTACAATCACAACAAAACACAAATAATTGTCACTCAGCCCCGACCCTCCGGCAGTTTGTCCTTTGGTCTGTATAACCCGTGTTAGTGTGGGGATCGGGATTTTACACCATATTCCAGGTACAATCCCAACAAAACACAAATAATTGTCACTCTGCCCGGACCCTCCGGCAGTTTGTCCTTTGGTCTGTATAACCCGTGTTAGTGTGGGGATCGGGATTTTACACCATATTCCAGGTACAATCCCAACAAAACACAAATAATTGTCACTCTGCCCGGACCCTCCGGCAGTTTGTCCTTTGGTCTGTATAACCCGTGTTAGTGTGGGGATCGGGATTTTACACCATATTCCAGGTACAATCCCAACAAAACACAAATAATTGTCACTCTGCCCGGACCCTCGGGCAGTTTGTCCTTTGGTCTGTGTAACCCGTGTTTGTGTGGGGATCGGGATTTTACACCATATTCCAGGTACAATCCCAACAAAACACAAATAATTGTCACTCTGCCCGGACCCTCGGGCAGTTTGTCCTTTGGTCTGTATAACCCGTGTTAGTGTGGGGATCGGGATTTTACACCATATTCCAGGTACAATCCCAACAAAACACAAATAATTGTCACTCTGCCCGACCCTCCGGCAGTTTGTCCTTTGGTCTGTATAACCCGTGTTAGTGTGGGGATCGGGATTTTACACCATATTCCAGGTACAATCCCAACAAAACACAAATAATTATCACTCTGCCCCGACCCTCCGGCAGTTTGTCCTTTGGTCTGTATAACCCGTGTTAGTGTGGGGATCGGGATTTTACACCATATTCCAGGTACAATCCCAACAAAACACAAATAATTGTCACTCTGCCCGGACCATTGGCCCCGCTTGCAGGGCAACAGTCTGCCGGTGTTTGCCCCCCAATGTGGTGAGTCCCTCCGCTCGACACCACCGTGGGCTCAGACATTTCCACAGATGAGCCCCTCCTGTCCCCCCCGGGACAAACATCCTGTCCGCCCCCTCTCTCACCATCTTCACCCTCTCAATAAAATCCCCCCTCCCCGGGGAGCCGGCATCAAACCGACGGGCCGAGCGGCCTCCTCCTACCTCCCGGCGATACATCGGACTCCGACCTCGGGAGACGCTTCACAAACGCCCCAACTTCCCTCGGAGGGAAATGGAAATAAATCAGAAAGCGGACATTTACTTTGAGCTTTTCTCCGAGCGGGAGACGGACTCAGCGGGGTAACGCCCACTCGGCCTGTCCGCCTCCGCGACTGGTTGTAACCGGTGATTGACATCGCCTCGCACCATTGGGAGTAGCGCAGCTCCTGACTCCTCTGTCGACAGCGGTGCGGGAGGGGCTGGTCACGTGATTATTAGCCCAGCCGTTCAACCGATAAAGCTCGAGCACAGCAGCGCGTGGGTGACGTAAGACACCGCGCACGTGAGGGCAGATCCCGGTGTGGGGAGCCCATGTGTGACGTCAGGCGCGTGGGGGGAGGAGCTGTGTGACGTCACCTGTGGGAGAGCTCTGGCATTTAATGGACCTTTCGGTGGGACAACAACATTAATGACGGGTTTCATCACTGAATCCAGTGTTATGGGATGTAAAGTCCCCTGTTATGTGTCCGGCTGTGCCGTGTTGTTGGTGGAGTGGGCAGCGTGGTGTTTGTCTCGATTCGGGTCACAACACCAGAATTGCCAGCGGGGTCCACACACAGTGTATTAGTCAACAGAAAACCTCTCGTCCCCGCAGTCTTTGTCTCCTGGTAAAGTCAACACCCTGACAGTGTGGACCATAGATACCCCTTCCTCTCAGAGTCAGGGGATCACTCAGACAGCTGATCGCTGAGAGGAATTATATTTATTGGTCATTAAAGTTCATCCAGATTCGTTTGGACGGATTTGATGTGGAGTTCGGGGTGTCACAGTGAAAGGGCCGGACGGCCGAACTCTCTCCGTTGTCCAAACATCCTTCCAGGTGAGGCGACACTTCACCTGTGAATCTTCCAGGGTCGCCTGTTGTGTCCACTGCTCCCTATGCGGCCGCCTCGATACTGGTGACACCGGCTCCTCCGCAGTTGTGAGGGGTAGGGTTGTTTTTTTGGGAGGGCATCAATATTATAGTTCCCTTTTGTGCGGGAGGGGTGGGTTTTGAGGGTCGGTAATCGGGATGCCGTTCTTTTTGATGCGGGGGGAGGGGGTTGGGAGTTAGATTTTTCTCTCTGAACGACTTTCATGCTCTTTCTTTGGAGAAGAAAAAAAAACCGCAAGAGTTGTTTATGGATACCTGCTTTGATAATAAACTGACCTTTGAACTATCCGCTCCCAGCGGGACTTCCAAACATTTTCATTCCCATTCCCATTCCCGTTCCGACGTGTCAATCCATCGCCTCCTCTTCTGCCAAGTTAAGGCCATCCTCAGCGTCCAGGATCTGCACCTCATATTCCGTCTGGGTAGCCCCCCCCCTCCCAACCTGATGGCATGAATATCGATTTCTCCTTCCGGTGAACAGATCTCTCTCCCTCCCACTCCCTCTCTTCCTCTCTGACTTTTCACGTTTCTCTGGGTCCACTGCTCCGATTCTCCACTCTCTTCTCCTATTAGATTCTATTTTCTTTTGCTCTTGAGCTTTCCCACCTACCTGGCTTCAACCTATCACCTTCCAGTCAGTCACTTTCTCGCCCGCCCCGATTTTATTCAGATATTTCCCCCGTTCCATCTCAATCTTGAAGGAGGGTTCAGCTGGAAACGTCGACTGTCGACTCTTTACGATAGATGCTGCCGGGCCTGCTGAGTTCCGCCAGCGTTTTGTTTGCGTTGAGCTGGATTTCCTGCATCTGCAGACTTTGTCGCGTTTGTGATTTCCCTCCCCGTTGTCCCTCCCGCCTCCGGGCACTGGGGGCGCTGTATGGACCTCCGGCCGCTGGTGGCCATGTGGACCTCTGACCGCTGGTGGTGCTGTGGAGAGCATCTCGCTAGACGCATGCGCACTGCCGAATGCTGCTGTCGTTGGCGGTTCACCGACCGGAGCGGGGTGAGTGGGGGGCCGATTCCTGCGGGTTTGTGTAAATCTGGGCCGGTTGGATTGGGAAAGGGCCGGGGCGGAGCTCTGCCGGACGGCTGGAGCAGGTCCTGTGCAGTGCCAAAATCTTTTAGCTGCCGGAGCTGTACGAGGGGTGATTGATAAGTTCGCGGCCTAATGTTACACGGCTCTCGGTCCCTGCACGTGCAATTCAACTCTCTGAGTGATTATACAGAAAGTTAATCAGTTTTGTGCTGTTTCTGTTACAGATGATTGAAAATTGCTAGGTTTTGTAAAATTGACTCCGTTCACCCTAGGCCACGAACTTATCAATCACCCCGAGTATGTCACCCAATTTGTGTACCTGCTCCTTTCATTTACTGGGCAACTTCCTTGCCCCATTCATGTGATGAGCAGGTACTCAAATTGGGGGTGGAGGGAGGGGGGCGGGTGTGTGTGTGTATATATATATGAATAGAGCTTTTTATAATGTCAAGCACTAAACCAAGATGAAAGAAATATATATGATTTCCAGAGCCCCACAGAAATACAGTGATAAATAAGACATTAACAAGATTATAGCCAATCACTGCATTTCAGTATATAACTGGTACAATAAAACATATAATACTTAATTTAATAATAAGGCAAAGGTTGCATTCACTAATTATCATAAAATCCAATTTAACAAGCAAGTGAAATAACGTTGTTTGCTTAGAAGCCATAAGGTTGTTAGTGAGAAAAATTTACTTTTGTATTAGCGAGTAATCCACGGACCACCACAGTCACAGCTCCAGGATTTCACCAAAAACTATCGAATATCCTAGATAGATAGATAGATAGATAGATAGATAGATAGATAGATAGATAGATAGATAGATAGATAGATACTTTGTTCATCCCCATGGGGAAATTCAACATTTTTTCCAATGTCCCATACACTTGTTGTAGCAAAAACTAATTACATACAATACTTAACTCAGTAATAATATGATATGCATCTAAATCACTAACTCAAAAAGCATTAATAATAGCTTTAAAAAAAGTTCTTAAGTCCTGGCAGTTGAATTGTAAAGCCTAATGGCATTGGGGAGTATTGACCTCTTCATCCTGTCTGAGGAGCATTGCATCGATAGTAACCTGTCGCTGAAACTGCTTCTCTGTCTCTGGATGGTGCTATGTAGAGGATGTTCAGGGTTTTCCATAATTGACCGTAGCCTACTCAGCGCCCTTCGCTCAGCTACCGATGTTAAACTCTCCAGTACTTTGCCCATGACAGAGCCCGCCTTCCTTACCAGCTTATTAAGACGTGAGGCGTCCCTCTTCTTAATGCTTCCTCCCCAACACGCCACCACAAAGAAGAGGGCGCTCTCAACAACTGACCTATAGAACATCTTCAGCATCTCACTGCAGACATTGAATGACGCCAACCTTCTAAGGAAGTCCTAATATACCTGACATCGGTGGTGGGGAAGATGCTAGAGTCCATTATTAAGGATGAAATAGTGGCATATCTAGATAGCAGTGATAGGATTGGGCCGAGCCAGCATGGATTTACCAAGGGTAAATCATGCTTGACTAATCTGTTGGAGTTTTTCGAGGATGTTACCAGGAAGTTAGACAAGGGAGATCCAGTGGATGTAGTGTACCTCGATTTACAGAAGGCATTTGATAAGGTCCCACATAGGAGATTGGTGGGTAAAATCAAAGCTCATGGCATCGGGGGGAAGAGATTGAGATGGATAGAAAACTGGTTGGCAGATAGAAAGCAAAGGGTAGCGGTGAATGGGTGTTTCTCGGAATGGCAGGTGGTGACTAGTGGGGTGCCACAGGGCTCGTTATTGGGACCACAGCTGTTTCCAATTTACGTCAACGATTTGGATGAAGGCATTGAAAATAACATCAGCAAATTTGCTGATGATAATAAGCTGGGTGGCAGTGTGACATGTGATGAGGATGTTAGGAGAATTCAGGGTGACTTGGATAGGCTGGGTGAGTGGGCAGATACTTGGCAGATGGTGTTTAATGTGAATAAGTGTGAGGTTATCCACTTTGGCAGTAAGAACAGGAAGGCAGATTATTATCTGAACGGTATAGAGTTGGGTCAGGGAGTAATACAAAGAGATCTAGGAGTCCTTGTTCATCAGTCACTGAAGGTGAATGAGCAAGTGCAGCAGGCAGTGAAGAAGGCTAATGGAATGTTGGCCTTTATTACAAAGGGAATTGAGTACAAGAGCAAGGAAATCCTCTTGCATTTGTACACAGCCCTGGTGAGACCACACCTGGAGTATTGTGTACAGTTTTGGTCTCCATGGTTAAGGAAGGACATCCTGGCTGTAGAGGAAGTGCAGCGTAGATTCACGAGGTTAATTCCTGGGATGTCTGGACTGTCTTACGCAGAGAGGTTAGAGAGATTGGGCTTGTACACGCTGAAATTAAGGAGATTGAGAGGGGATCTGATTGAAACATATAAGATTATTAAGGGATTGGACAAGATAGAGACAGGAAATATGTTCCAGATGCTGGGAGAGTCCAGTATCAGAGGGCATGGTTTGAGAATAAGGGGTAGGTCATTTAGGACAGAGTTAAGGAAAAACTTCTTCTCCCAGAGAGTTGTGGGAGTCTGGAATGCACTGCCTCGGAAGGTAGTGGAGGCCAATTGTCTGGATGCTTTCAAGAAGGAGCTAGATAGGTATCTTATGGATAGGGGAATCAAGGGATATGGGGACAAGGCAGGAACCGGGTATTGATAGGAATTGATCAGCCATGATCTCAAAATGGCGGTGCAGGCTCGAAGGGCCGAATGGTCTACTTCTGCACCTATTGTCTATTGTTATTAGTAGTATTTTCCCCACCAGCCACCAAACCCTCTCCCTGATCCCCGTTTCCTTAAAATTCCCTCTATTTAATATGCGTCCGCTGTTAAGTTCCCCGCTTGTTTATTTTGACTTATTTTCTAACAGAAGTGCTGGAGTGGTGCTCCGGTGAGCTTTGGCAGCACTGCACCCCTGTTTAGATCCAAGTAACATGGACCCGGGGATCATGCTGCCGGGGTTTATGAGGTGTTGAGCGAGTATTTCTGGTCTGGGATCAAATGTTTGTTTCTGGAGTTCCTTTGGAAGCAATGACTGCTAATCTGAGGAGAGAATGAGTTTGTATTCCATCCCTCACAAGGAGAGGCTGTGATTAAATGGGCTGTTCTGTGTTTGAACCAGTAGAAGTAGACCGGGGGGGGGGGGGGGTTCAGTGTTCGAACTGTGTTTGGAAATTCCTCCTCGCTGTCACCTGTCTGTCAGACAGTGGAAATCAAACAGAATCTCAAGTTGCTGGAAATCTGCACTAAAAATGAAAAATTCTGAATCCATTCTGACAAAAGATTGTGAACCTGACTCGTTAACTTTGTTTCTCTCCGCACAGCAGTTCCTTACCTGTTGAGCGATTCTGGTGAATCCAGTTTCTTTTTATTCCATTGACTCTGGAATGGTTTAAATTTCCTGATTGTCTGTTGTACTTGGGAATCTGTTCAGTGCAGTTGTTACTAACAAGTTTCACCTGAATAATCTCAGGGGTGATCGGCTTTATGTATGAGGAGCATTTGATGGTTCAGGACCTGTGCTCGATGGAGTTCAGAGGAATGGTGGGGGTGGTGGTGAAGTAAACCTCCCGAATGCTGAAAAGCCTGGATACAGTGGACATGGAGAGGATGTTTCCATTAGACGGAGAGTCTCAGAATAAAGATGCTTACCTTTAAAATTGAGTTGACAAAAATTTCTTCAGCCAAAAGATGTCTGATCTGTGGAATTTGTTGCCACAGATGGTGGTTGAGGTTGCCATTTGGGTATATTTATGACAGAGATTAATATACTCATGATTGCAAAGTAGCTTCAGGGTTACAGGAGGAAGGCTGGAATATGGTGTTGGAATAAATCTCAGCCATGGTTGAGTGGTGGAGCAGACTCGATGGATCGAATCACCTTATTCTGTCCGTACATCTTATGTCTTACCATGACAGAATGATGACTCCTTCCTATCCCATATCAGGTGTTGTGACGTGTCAGGGACAATTACAGATTTGTTCACTGAGATCATTATATTTGTCTTCAATATTTAGATTTCAGTGAGCAGAAATATTTTGTTCTCCTTTGTATTGTTAACGTGCTTCATTATCATTTATGTTAAAGTTAGACCTGCGGTGAGAGATTTATTGGAAGAAAAGCCCACAACTGGAAGCAAACCACGACTGAAGATGAGGGAACAGCAGCAAGCGAACCAGCCCTAGGACTGGGAGAACCGACTGGAGAGAAACCCTTCTGACTTGGAGATTCCAGTGATTCAGTCAGGAGAAAGTTTGGTGAGTCTCATTTACTCAAACACTGGTCCTTTAGTGATTACATACCTGTACAAGGAAGGTAGGGAATAGTTGGAGTGAGCTGAATGTGACCAGAAATACCAGTTATGCCTCTATCAGATCCAGTTGCAATCACTCCAGGTCAGGTGATGTGCTGTCAGTATCCCAGCTCTTTAAAGTCTCTCACATTCCCTCAGTGTTTGCTCATTTGAAGAACTTGTATCTTCTGAAGTAGCTTTTGGTTGGTTCTGAGTGTGGAGAGGGAAAGAGGGGTGTTTATATTTACTATCTTGCAAAAAGAAGTAGTTGTTTGCAATTACTTGCTGCAGACTCACTACCCATACCCTGTACATTCTCAACCAGATTATTGACATAGATGACAAGTAGCAATGGGTATTACCCTGGGGAGCTCCAGGAGGCACGGGCCTTGACTCCAATAAACAGCCTCCTATCATCACCATCTGCTTCCCACCATCGAGCTGCTCCCTGACTCTGGGCTCTGTGACAAACACAATGTTAGCAGCAAGATTAGACAGTGATTAATATAAAGAGATATTTGTTGCTTCCTGAAAGCTGTCTGATGCAATGGAGCAGATCCTCCCTTGCTCACAACTTAATTTCCCCTAGGACCCACCCTCCCGGGTCACACTGTGTCCGATAACCCACATCCCCAACCTCCCTCCACCCCGCCAGTAACCCCACAACTTTCCCACCATTTACCCCACACCCGTACTCGTAAACAGATCCTCGTTACCGACATCCACTCTCACTGCTTGGGGAACCAGAACTAACTGGTCCTACATTCCCGGCCCAGACTGTCCAGCCGTCTGGCTCGGTCCCGACCCTTTCCCACTGCAGCCGACCTTCGATTTACACAAACTGGAGACCAGCCCCTTCCTCATCGCTGCCCAACCAGGCTCAGAGCTCGTTAAGGAGCCTCGTGTGTGGCACCTTGTCAAAGGTCTGAAAATCCAAGTACGCAGTATCAACCAATTCTCCTTTGTCTACCCTGCTTATTACTTCTCAAAGCATTCCAACAAATTCATCGGGCAAGATTTTCCCTTGCGGAAACAATGCTGAGTCCAGCCTATTTTATCCTGTGCCTCCAAGTGTCCCGAACTCACATCCTTAACAATCGACTCCAACATCTTTCAAACCACTGTCAGACTAAGTGGCCTATAGTTTCCTTTCTTCTGCCTCTCTCCCTTCTTGAAGAGTGGAGTGACATTTCTGAAATCTTTATGGGTTGAGCTAAGGAATCGCAGGGGTGAAAGGAGCCTGATGGCAGTTATCTACAGGCCTCTAAACAGCTGCAGTGATGTGGACTACAAATTACAACAGGAAATAGATAAGGCTTGCCAGAAGGGCAGTGTTATGATCATTGTAGGGGATTTTAACATGCGAGTGGATTGGGAAGATCAGCTCAGCACTGGATCTCAAGAGAGAGTATTTGCAGAATGTCTCCGAGATGGCTTTTTAGAACAGCTTGTTGTTGAGCCCACTATAGGGGATCGGCTGTACTGGATTGGGTATTGTGTAATGAACCAGAGGTGATTTCAAATATATTCCAAAGAAGAAGAAATTTTCGAATGGAAAAAGGATGCGGCCGTGGCTGACAAGAGAAGTCAAAGCCAATGTAAAAGCAAAGCAGAGGACATATGGTTATGGGGTTCTGCTTCTGCAACATGATACAAAACATGGCCAAAGGCACCGTAGGATACAGACAATAATCAAAATTAATACAATCAGACTTCCAAAATGCTAAAATAACCCCCAGAAGTCCCCGAATATATTGAAGGGCCAGGGCCACCCCCCCGTCTTACTGGTCCCAAAATTGTGCAGCTTACTGCCAACATCTTGAATTTTCGGAATCTCTTGGGTTCTGTGTTTAGACAAGTGAGTAATATTGGAAGATCCGTCAGGGGTATGAGTACAGCATTCCTTACCTATGATAGCACAGGTCCCTCCTTTTTCTGCTAATATAAAGTCTTGGGCCATCCGATTCTGTCGCACTGTTTGTCAAATTGCAATCATCTCAGTTACCTCAGCTTGAGTGTCAGTCAGTGCTCCGGCTGTATTATTGGCCAGTTCTTCTAGAGCGGCTGTTAAATTAATTATTTCCCTGGAATTTCTGGCTACCCCATAGGAGGGAGAGGCAATCATCCATAATCTCTCAGATTCCGTTATACCCCTTCGTTGCCTATTCCAATGGGGGTGATCCTGAGGCTGAGCCGGGATCCTCAAGTGTGGCACAAGGTCGGCCAAGTAGCAACAACCACTCCAACCCTCGTCCCCCCTCGAGAACCCGTCTGGTAGGGTGTGGTTCCATGCCGCTGCCCTGTTCTTTCTCCCGGCGGCCAGAGGTAGGTCCTATCTCCACAGACCCAATAAGCTCCATTTAGTGGTCCAGGGGTATCATAAGTTTGACTCTTGGTACAGTTACTACTTCCCACTCGATAGGGTGCACTCTCGTTCTGGTTCCACCAACAAGTAGTACTAGCCACTGCTGGAGATGTAACTCCTATCCCCGGCCATAGCTTGGAGGGGTCTTCTGGAGGAGATCTACGACTCCAACCCTCAAAGCGACACCATCCCCAGTCTTGCCTTCCAGACCTGGGTATGGTGCAATTGACAATGCTACCATTACGGCTGTCAGAAAACACCGGAGCTGAACTGACTCCGCTAGTATTCAGAGGCACCACTGACATAGTCTTACCCTGTTGGAGAATCCGGGCACATACCCAATGTGCTCCCCGCTCAACTTGCTTAGCGTAGGTGTGGCAGAGGGACAGGAAAGTGTTAAACTGGGGGCCTCCCGAGACAGGGGCAGGTTCCCTCAGGGCCAGTAAAATCAGCATTAACCAGTACATTATTCAGTCTTATCAGTTCCGCCAGTAACGTGTTTACAGTCCGTTTGATGTATCCGCCGGAGCTGCCCTTCCACCGTCACTGCAGGAGGTGTTGTCAGTAGCACTCGGTACAGTCCTCTCCACCTCGGTCCCAACTTCTTACCATCCCAGTTCTTGAGCGGGACAAAATCTCCCGGTTCGATGGTGGAGTGGTCACCTTTAGTTTGGGGTTTCGTCCTCTCGATAGGCCTGTCGTACCTGTGAGTGCAAGCTTTGGAGAGATTTAGTTAATTTGCATAAGTATTTTCCCATCTCCTCCCCCAAGGTGTGCATATCCAATGTTGCAGGTAAGCTCTCGGGGGGGGGGGGGGGGAGCGGCAAACAAGGTCGGGGTCCCCATGGGGTTCTCATGGGCTTCCCGTAGATAATTTCTGCAGGTGACAGCCCCGTCTTACTTGATGGCGTGATTCTCATATGGAATAGGACTAAGGGTAAAACCTTCAACCAGGTCAATTCAGTTTCTTGTGTAAGTTTTGCCAACTTATCTTTCAAAGTACCATTGGCTCGTTCCGCTATGTCGCTGCGTTCAAATGATGGGTGCAGTGGAACTGCTGTTTTATAGCAAGCTCTTTACAGATTTCCTCATTTATTTTGGCCCATTGTCCTAGCTGATCATTTCTAGAAGTCCATAGTGAGGAGTTATTTCTTTTAGCAATATGTTCATAACAGTCATAGTGGTATCATTAGTTGTAGGAACAGCTTCAATCCATCTGCTAAATACATCTACTATCACTGAGTAATACCTATAACAATGTAATTCTATAAACTCAAGTTGCAAACAAGAAAAAGGTCCACCAGGCAAGGGGGTAGTTCTGGAACCACAAGGCATCCCCTTTCCAGCATTTGTTTTTTTTTACAATTTAAGCATGCTTTGGCTCGTTTTTCAGCTGCTTTCTGGAAGTCAAGATTGTAATAATGTATTAACCATCCCCTCCTTGCGCAAGCGTGTACAATTATGGACATGATCTATAAAAATAGGTAAGAACACAGAGGGAACACAGACCTGTCCCGCAGGGGTCACCCGTAAATTGGTCTGAGGTTCGAGGTGGCAACCCATTTGGGACCATAGTTTGCGTTCCCCTGTTAGTTACGTATTTCCCCCATGTCTGGCATCCCCGTCCTTAGATTTTGTCTAATAGGAGCTTGCTGGGTTCCCCAGGGGACTAAAAGTGTGGGATTCAAGGCTGTCTGTTTGGCCGCTGCATCACCCTGGAACATCTCATCACACTCCCCAGTATGGGCTGCACATTCAATAATAGTCAAAACTCGAGGTAGCTGTAGAGCGGTGAGTAAGTTGTCTACAAAGGTAGCATTACTGATGGGGTGGCCAGAGAAGGTCAGGAATCCCCAAAGCCCGTAGTCAGTTCATGACGGGAGTCCGTGTAAAAGTCCGCGCTTTAGCCTGTTGCTAGGATACGGACACGAGTCAGAGCAAACAGCTCAGCCTTCTGGGCAGAGACAGCCACTTCAAAAGGGGCCTGCTCAATTACACTGGCATGCAAAAGTTTGGGTACCCCTGGTCAAAATTTCTCTTACTGTTAAACGAGTAAAAGTTGAACTGATTTCCAAAAGACATACGTTAAGGATCACACATTTCTGTAATATTTTAAGCAAGGAAACTTTTTTTTTAAATTTCCATCTTTTACAGTTCCTAAATAACAAAAAAGGCAAAGGGCCTGAAGCAAAAGTTTGGGCACCCTGCATGGTCAACACTTAGTAACACCCCCTTTGGCAAGTATCACAGCTTGTAAACGCTTTCTGTAGCCAGCTAAGGGTCTTTCAATTCTTGTTTGGGGGATTTTCGCCCATTCTTCCTTGTAAAAGGCTTCTAATTCTGTGAGATTCTTGGGCCGTCTTGCGTGCAGTGATCTTTTGAGGTCTATCCACCGATTCTCGATGATGTTTAGGTCGGGGAACTGTGAGGGCCTTGGGCAAACCTTCAGCTTGCACCTCTTGAGGTAGTACTTTGTGGATTTTGAGGTGTGTTTAGGATCATCTTCTTGTTGTAGAAGCCATCCTCTTTTCATCTTCAGTTTTTTTACAGACGGTGTGATGTTTGCTTCCAGAATTTGCTGGTATTTAATTGAATTCATTCTTTCCTCTACCAGTAAATGTTCCCCATGCCACTGGCTGCAACACAAGCCAAAAGCATGATCCCCGTGCTTAACAGATGGAGAGGTGTTCTTCTCATGAAATTCTGCACCCATTTTTTTCTCCAAACATACCTTTGCTCATAGCCATCAAAGAGTTCTATTTTAACTTCATCAGTCCACAGGACTTGTTTCCAAAATGCATCAGGCTTGTTCAGATGTTCCTTTGAACCTTCTGAATTGAACTCTGGGCTCTTTGGCTTTAACCCAGGGCAAACCCAGACAGTGATATAGGGAAGCACCAGTCCTGTCTGTCGCCAAAGGAAATCCAGAACTTCAGGCAGTAATGCGCTGACCTCTTTTCCTCTAACCTCTCCAGTCACCGTGACTGGGAACTTCTGTCCCTCGAGGGGTGCATAATACTGGCTTTCCTCAGTTGAGCACCTCAGAGGCTCATAGCACAGAGTCACATGAGGGTCGGCCGCTGGCAGAAGGGGTTCAAACACAGTGGAGACCAGATTAAGTGCCCACCACTGGGGGGGGGGGGGGGTGTCAGTAACTGGGGTAGATGTCGGTTGTTCACTAGTCCCAGGGTGATATCCTTGTCTGTGCATAGAATCTCGACTTCCAACAGACAGAGCAAGTCTCTCCCTGCTGGATTACACCCCCGACTGGTGGTGACTGTAAATGAAACCTCACACTGGTTCCCCTGGAATTCCACCTGCAGTGGCTGGGTACGTAAATACGTACGTGCCCTGCCTTTGAACCCAGACAGACTGATTGTCTGATAGCTGTTTTCAATTCTCTGATACCATTTCCTAATCGAGAGTGGATGTGGTTGCCCCCATATCAATAATAAACGGAATTCCAGCAACTTGCAATATTACATTGGGCTCTTCCTGAGGGGTGGTACTCGTGGTTGGAAGCATCCTGGTTTGTCAATTTCTAAATGGGCTGTTGTCCCCAACTGTCCCTTGGTATGTTTTTGTTCCCATTTCTGATCCCCAGATATAGCCCGCTCGCGTCCTTCTTCCCGCTGAGCATATTCACCTTTAATATTAGTTCCCTTCGGGGTCGATCGGGATTCGAAAGTCGGGTCAAAGCTCGTCACGTTCCATTTCGGTCTTTGTCAGGCCAATCCATATTATTTGATTTAACCATGTTGGCTAACTTAGTTGGTAAGCATTGGAGCAGTAAGGCATTAAACTGGGGGGACAGATTCCCATCATTAAAGACTCAGTCTCCTGTGAAAGTGCTCCAGCAGGCCATAAATCGCTCCCAACAGACTGGTCCGAATTCTCCAGGCTTGGGTTTGCGTTGAAGTACTTTAGTGATGTTTACAGGTTGCTGGAGAGCCCTTTCCAAGGTCTGTCTGTTCATTCTCATTATGGTTTCCCGCCTGTAACTCCTGACGGGTTTGGTATCTCAGTTCCATTTCCGCCCCTCATCAGCTGAGAGAATCGCGCTGCAGAGCGAATAAATCTTGCGAGGTCGCATTATACACTCCTCATCATGGTCGCTGTCCTCAGACAGGGTCGGTATGCCAGACATGGGTTCGGGATCCCTTGTTTCCCTATCAGTTCGAACTTCAGACTGATATTCCAGCCCTCCTCTCCTAACTGGGCCGGCCTTGATTTGATTACGTTGTTTTCCCTGCTCTCGTTTTTGGCATCCATCCACCCATTCATGCTTCGCTTTTAGCGTCTCCCAACCTTTGGCGTTCCTTCTGCAGTACGTACCTCTATCCCTTTGTCACATGCATTATTCCTCCAACTTGCTAATAATATACTCTTCCACTTTGCATCTGCCTTTCCTTCCATTCCCTTTTCAACAATTTCCACTTCTTTCCACAGTTCTTTTTCCATACCAAATTTACTGCTTGTTTTCATGAGGTAATATCCCAGGCTCCCCCCCCAGTGGCCAGATTTTGTTCCCCAATTTATTATTCAGCATTGCACTCAGCATTCACAAATCTTTTTCCTTGTGTGGAAAACTCTCACACATATTGTGTTGGACTGCTCTTGTCCCACTCATATCACTCAACTGCAATTGACCCATGTTCTTTATCCGGCACAAAGCCTCCTGCTCACTTAACAATCAGATAAATTTACACGGCTGGCACCTCCTGTTAAATTGATAAATTTACCTGGTACTGCCTCCTGCCCACTTACTAAAATTTACCCGGCCCCTCTGTCTCCTTAGTAAAATTTTGCCTACCTTATATGAGTCTCCCAACAGATTCTTTCCCGATCCCGTCAAGGTATGCGATCAGCCTTGGGCGAGGGACCGTACCTCGAAAGGAACTAACAGAGAGCGACAAAAGGTAAAACACCTATTGGGTGCCCGGTCGGTCTCTGCAGTCCCCAGAGTGGTCCAGCCGCTTGCTCAGCCCGTCTGCTTGGCACTCCCGATATTGGGATCCTGTTCGTGATGCCAAATGTTAAAGTTGAATCTAAATAAAACTCGGAAGACCAGCTTCTTATCGTCACCACAGTTTATTGCGCATTCTCCTGCAGGAGTTTGAGACACATTTGTCAAAGGGAAGGCACGTAAGCACTGCCACCTTCTGACAAGTGGACTGACTTAGTCAGGTTGCAGCCGTGTATTTATACATGAACCCAGACATTTATACATAGTAAGCCCCAAACATTACTATTGCAAGATATTATTTGAACTGGCACGCCCACCGTATCTGTTGGTGTAAAACTTAATTACTAAGATAAGATAGTTCACTAAATCAAGGTCTTAATTACAGATGTACGTACTGTCCCGTCCTTATCAGTTATTCCCTTTGCAAGGCCCTGACTTAATTACAGACAGATGTTCATTCCTGTCCTTATCAGCTAGTCCTCCTCCCTTTACTCAAACGAGGGTACAATGTATAATGTTATTAGCTCTCAGTGTGTCTCTCTGCAAGCCACAGAGAACTGGTAATGAGCCTGTCTTAGTTAACCGCTGAACACAGAGTTTACTTCAGTTCAAAAATTCCTATTCAGTCCCAATTATCCTTTTCGCCAGAGGTTACAGAGGTTCAAAATGAATTTTTTGTATATCCTCAATTCCTCAGGAGTGTTCAGGGGAAATATTTATGTCCAATATTGGAACTGGTGTTACCTGTGTGTATTGTGGTGATGCAAAAGTTACTGGAGAATTTGCAAGTGGGAAGAAGTGGAGTGATATTTGGAAATCTGACTTTTTAAAGTGTAGTTTAGCAAGCAAACCACATATGGACAATGTACAAAAGCTCTGGTGAGAAAATCCTTCATTACCTGTGACAGGCCTGCTACATAGGTTGTGTGAGAGTGCAGATGAACTTCATCTAACTCAGAGATCAAAGTTCTAATGGACAATGCTTTGCTAGCTGTTAAAATGAATACTTCTCTATATAAAATTCTCTGTGCACATGTCACTCGGACAAAATGCACAGTACATGATTTATGTGCACACTGGTCATTACAAGTTAGAGGGGACATTGGTGGGAAGATGGGGAGACCTCCAGTGTCCCTGATGCCCGCACCTACAAGATGTGCATCCAGCTGCAGCTTGTACCCTGCATTTTAAGGAGTTGGAACTTGAAATGGATGAATTCCGGATCATCTGGGAGTCGGAGGGGGTGATAGGTATGACATGAGGAGAGTTGAGTTACACCCAAGGTGCAGGACGCAGGAAACTGGGTGAGATTCAGGAAGTGGAATGAGGTTAAATAGCCACTGCAGAGTACTCTTGTGGCCATCCCACGCAACAACAGTTGGACCACTTTAGAAACTGTTGGTGGGACTACCTGGCAGACGAAAGTCAAAGGGGTGATAGAGGATCCATTAGTTAGGGGAACAGTACAAGAGGGGACGAATATCCTCGTGGTAAGGCTTGCTAGAGCTAGTGTGGGGGGGGGGGTTATGTGGTTAAAATTAATTGTAGGGGGAATGGGAGCCGGAATGACAGAACAGATAGTGGAGAGTGTGAATTTGAATTGAATTTATTACATACATTTTGCTTCTACATGAGGTGTAGAAATCTTTGTTACGTCTCCGTCTAAATGTGTAATGTTTAATTTATAGTAATTTATAATAGTTCATACACAGTACAGTCAATATAACATAGAAATCAATTAATCAGTCTGATGACCTGGTGGAAGGTGATGTCCTGGAGCCTGTTGGTCCTTTTGCTGTGGTACCGTTTCCTGGATGGTAGCAGCAGAAACAGTTTGTGGTTGTGGTGAATTGTGTCCCCAATATCCTTCGGGCGCTTTTCTTTCTTTCTTTTTCAATCTCTTTATTAGTATTAATAATATTATGAACAAAATACAATTGATATATTGATAAAGGGATTACAAACATACAAATTCCCATTACACATGAAAAAATACATAAGCAATGATTACAGTATAAATAAGTTTTCCCAAAACATGAACCATACAGTATATGTATGAACAAGGTAAATCTAGATATTTCATAATATATGATATAAAAAAAAGAAAAAAATATATATTTGCAAAATTGACTAAACTACTAATGTAATATCTAATGAAGAAGAAAAAGGAAGCAAAAAAAGAAAAAAAAACTTTAAAAAAAGAGAAAAAAAAGGGCTGTTTATAATATCTCACAAGAATACATAATCATCAGTGTCGTCAACTCCGATCCTCTCAACATAAATAAGATTAAAGCTGGAAAATCCAATAAGCTTGGAACAGGGTCATATTACATCTTATGAAAATATTGAATAAATGGTCTCCATATCTTTTCAAATTTAATAGAAGTATCGAATACACCACTTCTAATTTTTTCTAAATTTAAACATAACATAGTTTGTGAAGCCAATGGCTTCGGGCCCTTTTTACACACCTGTCTTGGCAAATGTCCTGAATAGTGGAAAGTTCACTTCTACAGAGTCAGCAATCAAATGGTTGAGCATGGTGCGATGAATGTGCTGAGCTCTGTATATCACCATGCACATCGTAGGAAAGCCAGATGAGCTGAGGACAGACAATTATGATATTGTAGCCATTAATGTGACTTGGTTGCACTCAACAGTCTGAGGGATTTAGAGGAACAAATTTGTAGACAGATTGCAGACCATGCCAAGAAACAAAGGTTGATTCAGTTGGTGATTTTAAGTTTCCATATATTAACTGGCATTCCCATACTGTGAAAGGACTAGAAGGGGTAGAGTTTGTCAAATGTGCCCCTAATCAGTATGTAGAATTCCTGAAGTAGAAGTGTGCAATAAGCTGTTAGGAAATGATCCAGGGCTGGTGACAGAAATTAATGATCATAATGTGATCTTTGTGGTGGCGTGTTGGGGAGGAAGCATTAAGAAGAAGGACGCCTTACGTCTTAATAAGCTGGTAAGGAAGGCGGGCTCTGCCGTGGGCAAAGTACTGGAGAGTTTAACATCGGTAGCTGAGCGAAGGGCGCTGAGTAGGCTACGGTCAATTATGGAAAACCCTGAACATCCTCTACATAGCACCATCCAGAGACAGAGAAGCAGTTTCAGCGACAGGTTACTATCGATGCAATGCTCCTCAGACAGGATGAAGAGGTCAATACTCCCCAATGCCAGTAGGCTTTACAATTCAACTGCCAGGACTTAAGAACTTTTTTTAAAGCTATTATTAATGCTTTTTGAGTTAGTGATTTAGATGCATATCATATTATTACTGAGTTAAGTATTGTATGTAATGAGTTTTTGCTACAACAAGTGTATGGGACATTGGAAAAAATGTTGAATTTCCCCATGGGGATGAATAAAGTATCTATCTATCTATCTATCTATCTATCTATCTAATGCCATGAAATTGAAAGTAAATATGGAAAAAGAGATGTCTGGACCACAGGATGAGATTCTAAATTGGAGACAGGTCAATTTTGATGGTATCAGAAAGGATCTGATAAACAAATCTGTGGTTTGGGACAGGCAGTTTTCTGGCAGAGGAGTACTTGTAAGTGGGAGGCCTTCAGGAGTGGAATTTTGAGGGTGTAGAGTTTGTCTGTGCCTGTCAAAATAAAAATAGAATGGTAACTGGTGCAGGGAACCTTGGTTTTCAGGAGATATTGAGGCCCCGGATATTTTGTTCCTCTAAATGCCTCAGACTGTTGGGTGCTGCCAAGACTCATTAATGACTGACCAATTAATCATCATTCCACACCCTGAACTGATGTGACTTTTTTTTAGTGGTCTTCTGTTGTTTTCTAAACGCTTCCCAATAGTTTTTGCTCTTTTGTTTGCCCTCTCTTTGGCTTCTATGTTGGCTTTGGCTTCCCATTTCAGCCACAGTTGTGTCCTCCTGCCTTTCCAATGCTTCCACTTCTTTGGGATGTGTCTATCACTCAGCTCCCGAATTGATCCCAGAAACTGCAGCCATTGCAGCTCCGTTGTCCCTCCTACCTTTTCCCTTCCAAACAAGTTTGGCCAGCTTCACTATTACAGAAACATGGAGAAGTTCAGTATGGAAACAGGCTACTTGTCCCATCTAGCCAATGCCAAAAAAGACATTTAAGCTGTCTAATACAACTACCTGCTCTAGGACCATCACCCTCCATACCCCGACCATCCAGGCTCCCATCCAAACTTCTCTTGAATGGTGAAATCGAGCTCACATGCACCACTTGTGCTGGCATCTCATTCCACACTCTCACAACCGTTTCAGTGAAGAGCTTTTCCACACGCTCCCGTTAAATTTTCACCTTCCCCACTTACCCATGACCTGCGGTTATCATCGCATCCAACCTCAGTGGAAAATGCTGCTTGCATTTACCCTATCTGTACACTAATAATTTTGTAGACTAACAAATCCTCAAAACAACGTATAACTTCCTTGTTTATGTTTAGAGCATTTTTGAGACGATGAGGGGCATTGATTTTGTGGATAGCCGGAGGCTTTTTACCAGGTCCAAAATGGCTAAAACGAGGCGCATAGTTTTAAGGTGCTTGGAAATAGAGGGGATGTCGGTTTTTTTTTTACACAGAGAGTGGTGGGTGCGTGGAATGCACTGCCGGCTTTGTGTGAGAATGTTTCAGTGGGGCCAGACACCCATGTAGCTCAGTGGGAACAGGGATTAATACCAATGGAGAGAGTCAAACTGAGCCAGGTCACATATTGGGGACGGCAGAAATGCCCCATTCCTATAGAGACAGGAAGAGCATCAGAGAATTTGATGGTCATTCCAGATACCAGCACGGTGCCCAGTTAGAAAATGATTTCTCTCTCCAACTTGGGTTCTACTTCACTGCAATATTGTGATGCCAGATCACACCTTGACAACTCAAGTGATCTCATCTGAAATGTTGTCCTTCCCCCACTGATGGATTTTGTAAATCTTTTTCCAGGTTAAAAATAACAAGGAATTTGTCTACGGGAATCTCAAACAGATCACGCCAGTTTTGCTGTCTCTGTCCAGATATTGAAGAAGTGGAGCAAGGGATTCCCTCAATCATCCTTCCTGCTCAGACAGTGGGAATGGATTCACTCGGTCATTTCAACTGAATGTACATCAGCAAGTTTACACTGGGACAAGTCCATTCACCTGTTCTGTGGGTGAGAAGGGGTTCAGTCGGTCTTCCCACCTGTGGACACACCAGTCAGTTCACACTGGGCAGAAGTAGGTCATGTGCTGTACTTGTGAGGAAAGATTCATTCAGTCATCTGACATAATGGCTCACCAACGAGTTCACACTGGGGAGTGGCCGTTCACCTGCTTGGACTGTGGAAAGGGATTCAATTGCTCATCTAACCTGAAGGTACATCAGCGAGGTCATACTGGAGAGAGGCCGTTCACCTGCTCAAACTGTGGGAAGGGATTCACTTGCTCATCTAACCTGAAGGTACATCAGAGAGTTCACACCGGGGAGAGGCCATTCACCTGCTCAGACTGTGGGAAGGGATTCACTCAGTCATCTCAACTACAGAAACACCAGCGAGTTCACACTGGGTAGAGGCCATTTACCTGCTCAGACATTGGGAAGAGTTTCTCTCAGCCATATCCATCAAATGTGCATCAGCTAGTTCACACTGGAGAGTAGCCATTCACCTGCTGTGATTGTAGGAAGCGATTCACTCAGTCATCTGGGTTTATGTAACTCTCGCTTCGGCTAGCAGCTTAATATAGGGGGTGATATCCCCCCAGCCCGCCCAAACTTGAGAAATCTTGTTTGGGTGGATGGTGTGTAATGTGTTCCCTGTTACAAATCAGTTCCCTGAAATAACAAACAGTACACAATATCTGATTAAACTATTGAGCTTTATAATTCTTACTTTGACTATAGGGTTAGTAAAGTTAAACAAAAAAAGAAGAAAAAGGGCCCACTGTCTCCATTTGCATCTTTTCATCTCCCCCAGCAAAAGACCACGAAAATCTCTCTTCTAGACTCACAAGAAAGAACATTTCTCTCATCGGATAGCCCCGCATTCCATAACCTGTATCTCTAGTCGTAACATAAACATTGCTGCTACAGACAAACCATTACCTCAGCTGTGAAACATTACAGAGAGGCCATTACATTAGCAGTGAAACCTTAGAGCATGTTACACTTGTGACATACTGTTCACACTGGGGAGAAAGTTTCAATGAGCTGCATGCTGGATATTTGTCCATCATCGTTGCTGAATGCAATTTCGAGAGTGACTGTCGGTGCTGAACTCTGCAATTATTGCTGCTGCTCACCACACCCAGGTCTGCACCCTGGTCACTGGGCACGGGAGGAGTTGTTTCTGCTGCACATTCACCTTTAATGGGACTGGAGTTTAATATTCTGGATCTGAGACAAGGAAATCAGTTCTATTTTAAACTCTGTCTCCGGTACTTAGTGAATTTATAACACACCTAGTGCACAGTAGAGTCAACTCAGGCCTGCTGGACCCTGCCAGTGATTCTGTTCCACGACAGTACTTTCAAATCCTCCCCTGTACGGCCAAAGTCGGCCTCAGGAGAAATCTTCCCAGACAGATCTGTTGGAATTCTTTGTTGAAATACGAAAGGAGGTGGGTGTTGTTTGTTTGGATTTTCAGATGGTTTTGAACAAGGTGCTGCACCTGAAGCTGCTGAACAAGACACCAGCTCATGGTATTTGATGTCTCTGTGCTGTTCCCGCTGGAGTTTAGAATTATGGGCGGGGTGTGGAGTTGGGGTGAGGCGTGTTTCCCGAATACTGTAAAGCCGATATGGAGAGGATGTTTCACATAATGCGGAGCCCAGGTCCAGGGGTACATCCTCAGACTACAGGGAAATCAATTCAGATGAGGAGGAAGTCTTATGATATAATGTTTATTCAGCATGGCCGTGTCTGATCTATGCTTCTGTGCCCATCCCCCTGTATCTCCAGCTCAAATGTACCCATCCACCCGCCTACACTCAGATAGATAGACACTTCATTGATCCTAAAGGAACTTACATGGAAGATTTAGAATTTTAGAAAATTCCATGTGTCTCCATTTAAAAGGAGTGGCCCTTTTCGATCTCTGTCTCTTCCTCTTTTCTCCTCTTTTCTCTCTCCTCTCTCTCCCCCACTCTCTCTATCTCTCCCTCCCCCTCTCCCACTTCCCCTTCTCTCCTCCTCCCTCTTCCTCTATCTCTCTGTCTCTTTCTCTCCCTTCTCTGCTTCATCCAATTCCAAGTGGCAGTATGTTCCGATGTCACCAAGGCTACTTATCCTGTCGATGTCACCGTCGCACATTGAAAGGTGCTATCATGGAGTGAGCATGGGCCGAGGTTCAGGGTCAGTCTGTAAAGGCGGGGTGGGGTGTGGTTTGCAGACATAATGTGGAGAAGGGAAGTGAGAGTGAGAGGAAGTTGGGGTGAGCAGAGTAAGAGAGGGAGGTGAGGAAGTGGGAGAGGGTTTACTAAGATAAGAGCGGAGAGGAGGAGAGTGAGAGGAGACAGAGGAGAGAAGCTGAGAGGAATGTGTGCTGAGGATTGAGAGGAGGGTGGGCGATAGGGAGAAAGGGAGTGACAGATCTGGTGAGCGCACTATGGAGAGAGGGAGGAGCAAGATGTTGAGGGAGCTGCACACACTCAGTGTTGAGGGAGTTGCATTTCCTCTGTCCCACTCACAGTAACTCTTCTAAGGATGTATTTGCATCAACAAAAGCAGGATTCAACATGCTGTGAGCGTGTGCCGTTCTGAACTGAAATGAAAGCTCAACCCAGAAAGATGAAGGAATTATCACAATGGAACAGTGATTCCCTCTGGGGGCAGTTACGTGTCCTAAGATGGCTTTAGGAGCAAATAACACTCGCCGGGGGTGGGGGCATTCGAGATTCTTGGTGGGGCAATAAGCTGCCTCTAACTTGTGGCAACAGACCTGATCGACCGTTAGTAGAGCAGGCACTTCCAAAAAGGATGTGGCACTGGGACACAGGAAGAAGCATCGCACTGCAGGCCTTGAGCATCCGTCGTCACAACGGGTCTGACACTTGGCGATCTCGTCCGACCTTACCAACCTAACGGACGTCGTTGGGGATTAGCAACGAGGGTGCTCGGCATTTCGCCTTGACTCGCGGCACTGGGGCTAAAATAGGCTGGGAAACACTGCTATAGAAGAAGGATTTAGCCAATAGGTGAGCATAATCGTCCATGGATGGGATCCCCACGATGTGAGCAAAGGAGGAAAGCGACCAACGTTAGGCTCAAAGCTGGAGACCTCTTGCCAGAAACTGCGTGGTTCCTTGTGTCAACACAGGACCAGGCGGTTGACACAGAAATAACAAAAATGCACATTAAAAGAGTCACAAACTCAAGACGAAGTGTTGTGCCTCTCTCGGGGCTCTAAAGCAGAACATGCCGTTTGATTGCTTACACAGGCGCCATCAAGTGGCAAGTGTCATTCACCAAAGTCCTGCTTTAAGAGACGATCATGAAAGATACTATCGATGACAATCAATACAAGCCTGATCCAGTTTTAGAGTCGGAGTCAAACAGTTGCATTGCTACCGACCCGTTATTAGAGATAGGGCGATACATGATCCTGTCCGGATATAATATCACAGGATAAACATGCAAATTAGATTTACTGAATAGATACAGGCATTCCGACACACACAGCACGCTGAAATCAATAAGTGAAAAAGCCTGAAATATGCCATGGCGTTGATAGCAGTGTGACGTCATTCACTGGCTCTCATTTTGGAAGGGATTCAATCGGTCATCGCCGATACACCAACAGCTCCGCACTGGGAGGCGGCCGTTCACCTGCACCGTGTGTGCGAAGGGACTCATTCAGTTAACCCACCTTGTGATGCTCCGGTGAGTTCACAATAAATAGAGGCCACATTTCTGTCCGGAGTGAGCAGAGAGTTTTACTCAATCATCCCAGATGCTGCAACACCAGCAAATTCACATCAGGGAGGAAGTTCAAATCAGCTCTGTGTTAAATGTTTAACCTTCACGGTCACTGAAGGCAGCTGCAGGTTCATGAGGGACTGTTACTGTCGGATTCTACAGTTCTTGCGGCTGCTCATCGCAGCCCAGGACTGAACCCTGGTCACTGAGCATTGGAGGAGTCTGTTCTGCTGATGTTAGCCTTAAACTAGACTGGTGTTTAATATTACGCTCACTCTCTACTACGCTCACAATGTACACTCGAGAGGCCACTCAATCCATCTGGTCCCAGCCCATGTTTCTGTTCCATATCAGTATTTTAAAGTGTATCTCCGCCGTTTATCTCTCACACTCCCTGTTGCAAATAGTCACTACTCTGTGGGAGAACGGACTTCCCTTGAATTTCATAGAATCATAGAAATCTGCAGCAAATTACAGGCCCTTCGGCCCACAATGTTGTGCCGACCATGTACCCTACTCTAGAAGCTGCCTAGAATTACCCTACCGCAGAGCCCTCTAATTTTCTAAGTTCCATGAATTCTCTTAAGATTCTCTTAACAGACCCTATTGTATCTGCCTCTACCATTTCAAGCACCTTAAACTATTTTCACTCATTTCAAAGGACTAGGCCTCAGACAGCTGTGTTTTTGCAATGCATCTCTCAAGTCTGACAGCAGACTAGCGAATGAATCTTCGATGGAGCAGAGTCAGAATCCAAAGAGTTGCCAGCAGCAGTCGGGGCTTTGGGGCTCCAGAAAAAGATGGGGTCTGGAGGTTTTGAGCAGGAGGAGGGAAGAGGAATCAGACCAGCAGGATCTGGCTATGAATAAAAGATGAGAAACATTTGGAAACTGGTTAATTGAAAAAACAAATTGGTTAATTTCTACAAAATATTGCCTGTAATCAGCAGATCAGGCAGCAAATGTGGAGAGGAATAAATAGACAGCATTTTAGCCGAGCCCCTTCAGCATGCCTGGACTGTGTACTCCTCTGCTTAGTTGCCGCCTGAACTGCAGAGTTCCTCCAGCATTGTGTGTGTTTGCATTCCTCTTTTTCCAGCAACTGCAGAAACATGCCCACTCTGGGTGATCAGAATGGTAATCTATACGGGAGACAAAGTAGATGGGGGAGGTTTTAAATAGTAGTTTTACATCCGTATTTCCTCAGGAGATGGACACAGAGTCTGCAGAAGTGAGGCAAAGCAGCATCAACTTCATGGACCCTGTACAGATTACAGAGGTGGAGGTGTTTGCTGTCTTAAGGCAAATTGGCGTGGATCAATCCCCAGGGCCTGACAAGTTGTTCCCTGGGACTCTGGAATTGCAGAAATTGTCAGAGCCCAAGCACAGATATTTAAATCATCCTTAGTGACAGGTGAGGGACTGGAGGATTGGAGGACAGCCAATGTTGTTCTGCTGTTCAAGAAAGCCTCTAAACTTAAACTAAATAATTGTACATTGGTGAGCTTGTCATCAGTGGTGGGAACGTTAATGGAACGTAAGTGCAGGAACTGGATATACAAGTTTTTGGATAGATGTGGACTGATTAAGGATAGATAGCATAGCTTTGTGCATGGTAGGTCATGTCTAACCAATCTTATAGAGTCTCTCGAGGAAGTTGTCAGGGAAGTGGATGAAAGCAAGGCTGCTGATGTTGTCTACATGGACTTTAGCAAGACACTTGGCAAAGTCTCACATTGGAGGTTGGTCAAGAAGGTTCAGTCACTCAGCCTTCAAGATGAGATAGTAAATTGGATGAGACACTGTCTTTGGGAGAAGCCAGAATGTGGTTGCAGATGGTCGCCTATCTGACCGGAGGCCTGTGACTAGTGGTGTGCCATAGGGATCAGTGTGGGATCTGTTGTTGTTTGTCATCTATATCAGTAATCTGGATGATACTGTGGTTAGCTGAATCAGCAAATACGTGGATCACACCAAGTCTGGGAGTTTAGCGGACTGTGAGCAGGCTATCATGGCTTGCAGTGCGAACTGGACCAGCTGGAAAGATGGCTTGAGAAATGGAAAATGGAATTTAATGCAGACAAGTGTGAGGTGTTGCACTTTGGTAGGACCTACCAGGGTAGCTCTTACACAGTGACTGGTTGGGCACTGAGGAGTCTTGTAGAGGAAAGGATCGGGGAATACAGGTCTCTATTTCACTGAAAGTGGTGTCACAGTTCAAAAGGTACAGAGAGAAAGATTTTGGCCCATTGGCCTTCATAAACGCAAGTACTGTCAACAATAGACGGATGTTATGTTGACGTTGTACACGACATTGGTGAAGCCTAATTTGGAGTATTGTGTGCAGTTTTGGTCACCAACCTACAGGAAAGATGTAAAAGAGGTTGAAAGAGTTCAGAGAAAATTCACAAGGATGTTGTCAGGTCTGGAGGACTTGGGTTAGAAGGAAACATTGAACTGGACTGGACTTTATTCCTTGGAAAGTAGAAGAGTGAGGGGAGATCTGATGGAGGTATACCACAGTTTTGAGGGACATAGATGGGGTAAATGCAAGCTGGGTTTTTCCACTGAGATGGGGTGGGACCACAACCAGAGGCCATGTTGTGGTTGCACGATTGCAACATGTTAGAGGTCGGTATAGGTACCTGGATGGTAGGGGTATGGGAGTGGAAAGCGTAAATAGCTTGGCACCAACTAGATGGTCCAATGTGTCTGAATCTTTCTATGACTGTGACAAGAATCTTAAACAATACTAATATTCACTCTAATTCATTTTAACAACTGTGCAGACCAACCATACATCTGGGTAGGAAATATTTACATGGCATTAAAACTGTGGCACTTTAAGTTAACAGTACATAAAAGAAAATCCCAGCTGCACGTCAACAAAGGGTATTTGTGAGAGAGTGTTTCAGTTCCTGTGGGGCCAGGCTCCCATGCAGCTCAGTGGGAACAGGGAATAACCCCAATGGAGAGAGTCAAACTGAGCCAATTCACAGATTGGAGATGCCAGAAATGCTCCATTCTTATAGAGACTGGAAGAGTATCAGAGAATTTGATGGTCATTCCAGACACCAACCATGTGCCCAGTTACAAGATGGTTTCTTTCTGCAACTTGGGTTGAACCTCACTGTAACAGTGTGATGCCAGATCACACCTTGGTAACTAATGTGATCTCATCTGAAATGTTGTCCTACACCCATTGATGGATTTTGTAAATCTTTTTACAGGTTAAAAATGACAAGGAAATTGTCTATGGGAATTCAAACAAAACACACCAGTTTTGCTGTCTCTGTCCAGATATTTAAGAAGTGGAGCAAGGGATTCCCTCAATCATCCTTCCTGCTCAGACTATGGGAAGGGATTCACTCTATCATCTGACCGACTGGCACGCCCGTTATTTTACACAGGTAACATTCACCTGTTCAGACTGGGAATGGAATCACTCGTTAATCTCAACTAAAGGTACGTCAGCAAGTTCACACTGGGACAAGGCTATTCACTTGTTCTGTGTGTGAGAAGGGATTCAGACGATCTTTCCAGCTGTGGGCACACCAGTTAGTTCACATTGGGCAGAGGCTGGTCATCTGCTGAAATTGTGGGGAAGGATTCACTAGGCCATATCTGACCGAATGACACACCAGCGAGTTCACACCGGGGAGCGGCCGTTCACCTGCTCCGTCTGTGGGAAGGGATTCATTCAGTCATCTAAACTGAAGGAACATCAGCGAGTTCACACTGGAGAGAGGCCATTCACCTGCTCAGACTGTGGGAAGGGATTCACTCAGTCATCCTCCCTATTGGCACACCAGTCAGTTCACACTGGGGAGTGGCCGTTCACCTGCTCAGTGTGCGCGAAAGGATTCACTCGATCATCCTCCCTATTGGCACATCAGTCAGTTCACACTGGAGTATGGCCATTCATTTGCTCAGACTGTGGGAAGGGATTCATTCGGTCATGTGATCTGCTGGCACACCAGCGAGTTCACACTGGGGAGAGGCCGTTCACCTGCTGTGAATGTGGGAGGGGATTCGCTCGGTCATCTGATCTACTGATACACCAGTCAGTTCACACTGGTGAGAGGCCATTCACGTGCTCAGACTGTGGGAAGGGATTCATTCTGTCACACGAACAACTAGTACACAAGTCAGTTCACACCGGGGAGCGGCCATTCACCTGCTCAGACTGTGGGAAGGGATTCACTCGGTCATCTCAACTACAGAGACACCAGCGAGTTCACACCGAGTAGAGGCCGATCAACTGGTCAGTCTTTGGGAAAAGTTTCTCTCAGCCAAATCAGCGAGTTCACACTGGGGAGTGGCCGTTCACCTGCAGTGAATGTGGGAAGTGATTCACTAAGTAATCTAAGCGTATGTAACTCTCACTTCAGCTAGCAGCTTCATATAGCTTAACTTGGCCCCCCCAGCCCGGCCAAACTTAAGAAATCTCTTTTGGGTGGATGCTGTGTGATGTGTCCCCTGTTACAAATCAGTACCCTGAAATTACAAACAGTACACAACATGTGATTAAACAATTGAGATTTATAATTCTTACTTTGACTACAGGGTTATTAAAGACAACAAAAAAAAAGAAAATGAGCCCACTCTCTCCATTCGCGTCTTCTCATCTCTCCCCAGCAAAAAACCATGAAAATCTCTCTTCCAGACTCAGAAGAAGGAACATTTCTCTCATTGGATAGACCCGCACTCCAAATCCCTGCTTTCTCTAGTCGTAACCTAAACATTGTTATACTTGTGACAGACCACCGGGTTCACACTGGGGAGAAAGTTTCAATGAGCTGCATGCTGGATATTTGTCCATCACCGTTGCTGAATGCAATTTCGAGAGTGACTGTCGGTGCTGAACTCTGCAATTATTGCTGCTGCTCACCACACCCAGGTCTGCACCCTGGTCACTGGGCATGGGAGGAGTTTCTTCTGCTGCATATTCACCTTTAATGGGACTGGAGTTTAATATTCTGGATCTGAGACAAGTAAATCAGTTCTATTTTAAACTCTGTCTCCGGTACTTAGTGAATCTTTAACACACCTAGTGCACGGTAGAGGGTCAACTCAGGCCGGCTGGCCCCTGCCAGTGATTCTGTTCCAGGACAGTCTTTTTAAATCCTCCCCTGTTGTTCCCCTCTCACTCTCCCTGTGGTGATGGGTTCCAAACCGTCACCATCCTGTGGATGAAGAGGTTTCCCTGAATTCTCTGCAGACTGAAGAAATTGAGCTGACTGCAGTTCTGTCTGAGATGTTCTTCGCCCCTGAAATCTCTGGGCTGAGGAAGAATGAATTTGGGAGTTACCCTCCTTATTCACGGCTCATTTCCAGATGATGGGTCATTTTCCCTGCTTCTAAAGGGTTGTTGAAAGCACCGCTGTCCTCTAAAGACTGAAAGCAGAATGGGAAACCATCCGTTGGATGTTCAGCGGAGCAGGGTCAGAAACCAGAGACGGGTCTGCACAGGGCAGAGTTTGGGGCTCTGGACGATGGTCGGGGTAAGAACGTATGATGAGGAGAAGGGAATCAGCAGCGGGGCGTGGCAACGAATGACAGAGTAGCAACATTTGGAAGCTGATTGACAGAGAAAATATTTCGGTTGTATGACTGATGACACAAACAATGGCTGTGGTGAGGTGCTCCACTGGTTGAGGAACGTATGTGTGTTTGGAATGGTTTTATCTATTGGGGGAGTTGTTCCTGCTTGTTTATCCTGTAATATTATATCTGAATGGTTACTATGGATTGTCCTATCTGAAATAATGTATTGATTATAAAACATATAGAATAGTACAGCACATTACAGGCCCTTCGGCCCACAATGTTGTGCTGACCCTCAAACCCTGCCTCCCATATAGCCTGCCACCTTAAATTCCTCCATATACCTGTCTAGTAGTCTCTTAAATTTCACTAGTGTATCTGCCTCCACCACTGACTCGGGCAGTGCATTCCACGCACCAACCACTCTCTGAGTGAAAGACCTTCCTCTAATATCCCCCTTGAACTTCCCTCCCCTTACCATAAAGCCATATCCTCTTGTACTGAGCAGTGGTGCCCTGGGGAAGAGGCGCTGGCTGTCCACTCTGTCTATTCCTCTTAATATCTTGTACATCTCTACCATGTCTCATCCTCCTTCTCTCCAAAGAGTAAAGCCCTAGCTCCCTTAATCTCTGATCATAATCCATACTCTCTAAACCAGGCAGCATCCTGGTAAATCTCCTCTGTACCCTTTCCAATGCTTCCACATCCTTCCTATAGTGAGGTGACCAGAACTGGATACAGTACTCCAAGTGTGGCCTAACTAGAGTTTTATATAGCTGCATCATTACATCGCGTCTCTTAAACTCTATCCCTCGACTTATGAAAGCTAACACCCCATAAGCTTTCTTAACTACCCTATCTACCTGTGAGGCAACTTTCAGGGATCTGTGGACATGTACCCCCAGATCCCTCTGCTCCTCCACACTACCAAGTATCCTGCCATTTACTTGGAGTTTATCATATAAATTGTAATATTTTGACTCTAAAACTGGATCAGGCTTGAATTTATGGTGCCTTTATGAAGTAATGGAGGGCATTTATGAGTTTGTATTTTAAAGCAAGATTTTGGTGAATGATTAATGAATTAATTAGGTCCCGAGTTCAAGGAACCCTTCGGGCGAAGTGCTCTTAATATGATCAAATTCACCCTGACATTAGAGAAGGTGACATTAGTGTTACCCTGACATTAAAGTCGGATGTGTAATTTGAGAATTTGAGAGCAAGAGAGAAGAATTGGACAAAATTGATTTGAAAAGAACACGGGCAGGGATGAAAACAGAACAGCAATGGCTGGAATTTCTGGGAGCAATTCGGAAGGCACAGGGTATATACACATCACAAAGAGCAAATAGTATTCTAAAGGTAAGGTGACAAAACCGTGGCTGATAAGAGAAACCAAAGACAACGTAAAAACCAAGGAGAGGGCACAGAGCAAAAGTTATTTGGAAGTTAGAGAATTGGGAAGGTTTTAAAAACAAACAGAATGCAACTAAAATAATTAAGAAGGAAAAGATGGAATACATAGATGAGCTAGCCCGCAATATTAAAGAGGATACCAAATTTTTCTTCAGGTACATATATTGTAAAAGAGAGGCTGAAGTGGATATCGGACTACTGAAAAATGATGCTGGACAGGTAGTACTGGGGTGGGGGTGCAAGGTGATGGCAGATGAACTGAATAAGTCTTGTACATCACTTATCTCTCAAAGACACTGGCAGGAATATGGAAGTCCCAGATGTCAGTGGTCAGAATGTGTAAAGTTACGTTATACAGGAGAAGGTTCTTTGGGAAACAGAGATGGTCTGAAGGTAAATAGGTCACCTGGACCAGATGGTGTACACCCCAGAGATCTGAAAGAGGTGGCTGAAGTGATGTGGAGGCATTGGCAATGATCCTTCGAGAATCGTTAAGGAAATAAAATCCAAAGAAGATTTTTCCTTCACTGCTCCCGCTCTCCCAGTTTCACCCATCACCTACCACGTCTTCCACCCCTCCAACCCCCACACTTCTTCCTCTGACGTCTCATCTTCTTTGTTCCCAGTCCTGATGAAGGGTCTCGGCCCGAAACGTCGACTGTTTACTATTTCCCATATATGCTGCCTGGCCTCCTAGCTTACTCCAGCATTTTGTGTATGTGTTGCTTGGATTTCCAGCATCCACAGATTCTCTCCTGTTTTTGATAAAAGCAAAAGCGGGGTCACGTAATATAGCAAGAAAACAGTGGGAAGTGAGAGGATTGGAAATCTTTTACATAACCAACAGGAGACAACAAAAAAAAGCACACACACACAGGAGAGACATGATGAAAAATTAAGGTAAGTGAGCCAAAAATATCAGGTATCAAAAGTTGTTCCGATATATAAAGAGTAAAAGAGAGAAGAGTTGATATTGTACCACTGGAAGATGATGCTGACGAGTTAGTAATAGAGCAAAGAAATCGCGGCCGAATGTAATAAGTATCTTGTGTCAATCTTCACTGTGTCAGACACTCGCAGAATAAGACTATCAGACATAGGAGCAGAATTAGGCCACTCAGCCCTATCGAGTCTGCTCCGCCGTTCTATCATGGCTGATCCCAGTTCTCACTCAACCCCATGCACCTGTCTGCTCGGCATATCCTGTAATGCCTCGACTGATCCGTACACTGGAGACAGAAGGAGACGAGGTGCGAGATCAGACTGCAAGGTTTGAGCGGCTCAGAGACCGTGTGACCATTGCTCCCATTCTGACCTCGTCTCCGCATTCCGACACTGCCCCCTTGTGGTGAGACTGCCGCCTGCTTTCTGTGCTGTTGCTCTTTCAACTTTGCCAATGGAAGAACGGCCGTCACTGTATTGCCACCGGCGTCAGTTATCACAGTGTGCAGTTGTGCCTCTTCTTCCCAGACGATATCTTACTGCAGGCCGTCATTACACTTCACTCGACATATCTGCAGCGGTTTGCCGAGGTACTTGCTGAGATGCCGAAACTCGGCAGGCTCCTGCGGGTTTAAAAGTGTTGGCGTGCTTTCCTCGCAATGATATTTATACGGGGGTTCCAGGACTGGTTCTCGGAGAGAGTCGTACCCAGAAATTTAAAGTTACTGACCCTCTCCACCTCTGATCCTCTGCTGATTACTGGCGCATGGACCGCTGGTTTCTCAAAGGCCGAACATTTATCTGATGATTACGTCACTTTGCTCGTGACTCTCCCTCGGGTGAAAACAATTTAATGTCACACATAGAGCAGGACAGTGCAGTAGCAGAGCCTTCGGTCATCGAAAAAAAGGTGAAGTCACTTGTGACGAACAAGAGAATTCTTCAAAGACGAACATGGACAAATGATAACAAACCCGTTCAGGATAATGAAAGGAGGTCTCAGTATTCAGAAAATTCTAATCTGAACATAAACCGTGTTCACAGAAATGACATGGGAAAATATAAATGTACGATAAACAATGAGTTCAGTAGTGACAGAGCTGAGATCTACCTGCATGTTAACTGTAAGTTTGCATTTGGCTCATTACATCAAATTACCTTCAGTATCACTGATTACAGAAACAACATACCATATCGATTCCCTTTGAAGATGGACCAGACAACTTCATGATTCAGCTTCAGGGTCCACCTGTTACAGATATCGTTACAAGCCTGAAATTATCTTGTTCTGCCCAGTCAGTTCCCACTGCTGACAATAGATGGCGCAATGGGATAACCTATGTGCAGACAGGCCAGGACAACCCCACCGAGTCGGTAAACAACGTTGACCGTAGAAATTATACTTGTCAGATTGAGATCAAAGTAACCATGAAACACAGCGGCTTTTCTGTAAAGATTACAGTACAGGGCAAGTGAAAGTTTCCGTCAATATTCAACTTCCAACCACCGCTTCAACTTCTGAGCAATTTTATTTTGCAGCTCTATTCTATCTACTTTATTCGTCATATTAAAGAAAAAACTGTTTATCAGGGATAGTGAAGGTGGAGCAGAGTAACAGATATACTAGAGGTCCTTCAAGGCTTTTTAATTGTAAGTCAAGTTCCGGGATTTATTTATGTAAAATTTCCACAGATGTTCATTTAAGTCTACAACGAATAACGTCCCATGCTTGCCAAAACATTTTAACCCTTCATTTAAAATAATGGAGAACTGTGCCGGTTTATCTGCCTCTGTCACAGAGGGACATTCTGTGCCCATGTTTGTAAGCAGGATTTGCCCATCGCTTCTCTTCACACCGGCAACTTCATTTGGAATCGCCGCTGACTGTGAAATGAAGCTCTTGAAGTTTTCAGAAGCAGATCTCTTTCTCAGAGTTCAGACCTTCGTGCAGCGCCGACGTGACTTCACGACGTTAAGGAATCGATCCCTTTGTGAATGAAATTCAGCCACTGCACAAACTGAACGAACCAATCTTATGCAAACTAAATTAAGTAGGCAGTGAAAAAAAAGAGGCGGACAAAATGAAACGTATCCTCTCCATGATTCCGTAGAATTATATCCGGGAACTCCTTTTTATAAACTCCAATTCGTTTGCCTTTCAGGCTAATATGTTGGACAGGATACAAATTGGGTCTACCGAGCCCAGCAGATGTGATTGGACTGCAGTAGAAAGGAGTGATTCCATTCCTCTTTCAGTTCTATTGGCAGAGCCCGTGTCTCGTGTCAATGTAAACATCAACTCGTACACTCTCAGAAAAACAACGATACAGTTGTATTCCCCTGTGACGCTAAGACGCAATTCAGATAGAACATGATTAGAAGACATCTAACATCAATGTCTCTGTTTTCAGAAAAAAAAACCTAGTCTGAACATAACCCGTCTGAACAGAAATACCACAGGAAATTATAGACGTGCTGTCAATATTCATTGCAACAGCGACAGTGCAGAGATCTACCTGCAAGTTAATTGTAGGTACGCAGGTTGCTCATTACATTAGTTTACATTCAATATTACCGATCACAGAAACAGCATACAATCTCTATTTCTGCTGTAGATGGGCCAGACAGCATCAGGATTCAGCCGCAGGGTTCTGTTTTCAAAATACTGTCACAAGTCTGAAATTAACTTGTTCTGTCCAGTCAGTTCCCAATACTGACTATAGATGGCGCAATGAAGCAAATGACCAGCACACAGAACAGGGCAACACCATCGAGTCATTTATCAACGTTGCTAAATAAGTGGAAATTATACTTGGAAACACAGCAGCCTTTCTGTAATGATCATTTAAACATAAACATCCAAGTAATTTTATTTTGTAATTTTCACGATGTGCTCTTCTGTAGACTTCTGTCACGAGAGGTATAAAAAAAAGATATTGTGAATATGCAGCAGAGTTGTAGATATCATGGAAGGCCTGGAGAGATTTATTTAGACGTCAATTTGCCGGAAATTTAATATCTTCATTTAAGCCTACGGCGATGAGTATTTCATGTTTCCCGGAGCATGGAGAACTAAAGAGCAGGTAGACCTATTCGGTTCAAATTACGGAGAGCCATGTCGGCTTATCTGCTTCGGTACCCGAGGGACATACCGTGCCCAGGCCTGTAAGCAGGATCGCTCAAAGCCGTTCTTCACAGTAGCGGCTTCAGTTGACGTCACGACGTATTGTCGACTGAAACTCCTGACGTTTTGAGAAGTAGATGCGTTTCTCAGAATACAGATCCCCGAGCAGTTCAAACCTGATTTCACGAAGTTAAGGAAACAACCCCTTTGTGAATAAAATACAGCCGCTGTGCATATTGAAGGAATTAATCTTGGAGCCAGTTACACGGGATATAATTCACATAACATTAAGGGGCAGAAACAGAATCTGATGGAGACAGTGAGCAGGTCGGGAAACATCTGTGAAAGGGAAAACAGAAGTCGACATTGCAATGCAGGACTGGGAGGTGGGGAAACAATGAAGTATTAATTGAACCTTCACCGGAGTGAGAGGGAAATGGGGCCGACGGGACTCGTGCAGCAGTTCTGACAGAGCATCTTCGACTTGAAATCTTAACCGTTCCATATCCACGGAGGCTGCTCGACAGCCTGAGTGTATTCCGGGATTTCCTTTTTCTTTTTGATACTTCCAACATCGCCAGCGCTTGCGTTGTTGTCTCCATGTGTGCATCCGACATCAGATGTCCTGGACACTGTAGGTACAAAACAAGTCTCTGATCTGACAAAACAGGATTAAGTATGTCATAGTCTGACATTTATCGAGATGCTTTTCCATTGTTTTCCAGATAATTAAGGGCTCGTTGAATTGAACTCGGGGAGTGTTGGTTACACAATACCAGTTTGCTCAGAACCAAATTAATTTACAACAAAGGCTGGAGCCGACTGCAGCTGCCGAAATCAGATCCACGGCAACACAATTAACCCTTTATTAGCGTCCAGTGATAGGGAGAGAGAACGGAGAGAAAGAGATTGAACACGGGACTTTGTAGCTGCGCCACAGCAGAACACTTTGGTCTCTGATCTCCTGTCAGTGCTTTGTGTCCGAGTGTCATTTCTTCCTGGAATGGGGACAAATTACTGTAAGGACACGCAGGTTCAGGCAGCAGCGGTGGAGAGAGACGCAGTCTGCGTTTCGGATCCGAGATCCCGAATGAAGGTACCAGGACCCAAACCATCAGCTGGTTCTCCCACCCAGACGGTAGGCAGTGTTCCACGTGTACTTTAACACACCCAAACTGGACATTACCTTTCCCCAGCCGCTTTCCGGAACATCTGCAATGTCTCTGGCGCTCTTCTGGCTGCTGGAGCCAGTATTGGGACCCTGTTGATCCGCGGAGCAGAAACTAGATTTGTAAACTGCACGTCAGCTGGATTTGAACAAGAGTCTAGTTACTGCTGAAGACGCGATTACTGGCGTTTCAGTTTGACCCGCTTTCCCTCCCCCAACATTCCTGTGCTGGTTTCTTGTCATTTCTTTTCCAGTCTTGGTGAAGGGCTTTGGACTGCAACTCTGTCCTTCCATGTATTCTGCAAGACTTGTTGAATCCCTCGAGCATTGTGTGTGTGTAACTGCTGGGCGTGTGAAAACAACTCTCAGATTATTTAAAGAGATATGTTCGATAATTTACAAGGAATGCTGAGGAGTTTGAACCCGCATCACCGAATTGTTGCCAGCCACCCGGGTCCCTGACAGTATTCAATCCTTCAGAAGCGACAACATGTTGGAGTTTATCGCTTCTGCAACATCGGTCACAGTGCACCCCATGGGTGGGGCCGGATGCCCGACAGCTCCCGAGTACCTCCCGAGATATGTCTGTGTGTGTGTGTGTGTATGTGTGTGTGTGAAAGAGCGGGTTAGAGGGCACTGTGGGGGATGGGTTGTGTGTCCTGTGGTTTAGTATCATTACAGTCTCCTGGATCTGATTCAGCGCTTGAGTGTGTTGAGAAGGCCTGGATGTGGAGTGAATCCTATAATTAGTACAGCCTCAGGTCCCGATGGAAAAATAAACTCTTATTTACTTCGTTGTTTAAATCAGCCTGTATTTTGTTCACCATGAACTGGCCTGTGGAGGAGAGGGAGAGAAACATCAGAAAGTGGGTTCTGTTTGTATTGTTTACTGTTTAATTGAACTGCTGAGGAACTATGAGGAAGTCATTACCACAGTTTCCCTTTTCTCTCTTACCTGTTGTTCGCAGACAGTGTCGAGTTCGACTCTGCTGTAGTTCCCTTCCTCCACCAGCGACACCTCGTGGCCGATGTGTGCAACGTTTACAGAACTGCATCATCTTTACTCACCAGGGTTATTCCACTAGCCCCTCCTGAACTCTCACTCCCCACCCATCATCTCCTGCTCTGAGGCCGAAGGGCAGAAAAGAGAAGGAGAAGCCCCGCTCGGAAAAACCGTCTCCCGTGCCTTCACACTGGTGGGGTCCGAAGCCGGCAACTGTCTGCCTGACAGCACTTTGCGAGCAACTTCTCCAATCGTGACTTTGCCAGCGATTCCTGAGTTTCTGTTTTACTGCATAGATCTCTGTCATTAACCGAGGCGCCCATGGACCCTCGGCTGGGAACCCGTGAGCGATATCCGGGCGGCTTCCAACACCCCGGAGAGGATAACACAGGATTAACCGAACTCTCTTCAACGCACACGTTCCTCTGATCGAGGCAGCATCCTGGTGAACTTCCTCGGCGCCCTCTCTAATGCTCCAGAACGCTCCGGTTGCAAACGATTTTCAAACTCTAACCCCCCACATCTCGTCATCAGTCTGCGTCTGTCCGGTCTGGCCTCTGTTTCACAACTGTGAACAGTCAATATATTCTTGTCGGTCAGTATGGAATAAAACAACTGGAGAGCGTTGTAAGCTGAGGAAACAACACAAAACAGAGGGCATAGACAGAGAAATCTCCAGCGCACCACAGGCCTTTCGGCCCACAATACTGAGCCGACCAGGTGACCTACTCTAGAAACTGCCAATAATTTCCCTACCGCATCGCCCTCTAATTTTCTGTGATCCGTGAACCTACCAAAGAGTGTCTTAAAATATCCTAGTGTATCTGACTCCATCGCCGTCGCTGGCAGTGCGTTCCGTGCACCCGCTTGGATGGGTACTGTCTCCGTCTCTGAGATTCCAGACCCTCTCTGAAACCCCAACCAACATATTCACCCCCTTCCTATCTCTGTAAAGATCCGACTGCCAAAATTAGGGGTAATCGGGGACAGAGGAAGGAGAAGAAGATCGGCTGTGGTGGGGGAGGGGGGTGGTTGGAGGGAGAGCTAGATTGGTATCTGATGCACAGAGTGTGAACGGTCCAGCAAATGATGCGGTTAATCATCCAGGGACAGGATGTCACCTCCAGAGCCCACAGCCCCTGCCAGTTCAAAGGGAAAAGGCGATTATACATCACTTTTGCCCCCAAGTTAAATTTTGGACTCTGTGGAGAGACGGTAGTCTTCACCGCCACCCACTCACATCATGAAAGATGGAGGAGGCATTGCACGGTTTACCCTGCAAAACTTTCTTATTCTGAATGAAGATTATTTTCAGCCCATTCCCCTGTTTCCTCCTGGACTCTCTGTAATTGCCTGCAGGGCCCCCGTGCTGGCGACCCTGCTGCTTCACGGGGGCCGGACTAGAGGGTTGTGGAGTGCCCGCCCCTGACTGAATTCAAAGATTACTCGTCATCAAAGGAATTGGACGATATCGATCTGCCTTGAGTTTTGTTGACTGACAGATCAGGCTTGAGGCTTTGAATGTCCAACTACTGCTCCGATTTCCGATGTTCTTATGAAATCCCCCTCTTCCCTTCGAAACAGCATTCTTGCCGTTCGGCTCTGTGCTCTGTTTTCTTTTGAAAGTACATTGGCCTCGAAGATGTTACAGAACAGTTACACTGCTCCCCGCCGTTTCACTCCGGGCTGATATCCACTGTGCCCTTTCCTTCTCCAGTCGACTTCGCTTCTCCGGCGAATTCTGGTCACTTCCAGGCGCAGGACCAGAATTTTAAAATCAGATGAGGCGATGCTAAGGAGACAGAACAGATCCTGGAGATTGAAGGAGGACGAGGCGCAAGGTGGTGCGGCTCGGGGAGGCGTGTGACCGTTGCTCCCATATTGATATCGTGTCCGTATCTTCCACACTGCCCCCTTGTGGTGACACCGTCCCTGCCTGTTTTCTGCGCTGATGCTCTTCCAACTCTGCCAGTGAAAGTCCTGGCGTCACTGTATTGCCGCCGGTGTCATTTATCGCCGTGTGCAGTTGTGTTTCTTCGTTTGCCATGCCCGGCCGCTGAAATTCCTGAGCTGAGCTGCCGAATACAGCAATACCCTTCTCATATGTAGGGAATTCTATCTGGGTTATAAATGAGGGACCCCTCTGAATTACCACGCCTTTACATGTGTCCTGCAAACGGGAGGCATGTCTTTCGCTTGTTCGTTGTTGTTTGTTAGTGCTGATCCTCAAGAGGACAATTTGCAACAACAGCCGCTGTTCTCGGTGATACACTGAACAAAAGCTACTTTGCAGAAACAGTGATTCAATGGCATTTGGTTTGTTAATGCTGATATTCGGGAGATTTTGTTGGGCAATGCGGGGAACACCGTTACTTTGGCATGCGACTGTGAGATGCTCTGAAGACAAGTAGACCTTGTGGGTTTATAACAAAGACTTTGGATAATGAAGGTGCGAAACATTGTTTCAAGCTCGCAGTGTTTGAAGGAAATTACACATGGAGTCCAGAGCACATTACACTCCGGTTAGGTCAAACTGCCTTGAGATCACACGCCACCAGATGATCTATGAAGATGTGTCGAATTCGAGATTCCTGAAACAATCGTTATGAAAGAACGGTGAGGGAGATTGACAAGGTAGGAGCTGAAACTTCAGATTTCCATTTCTCTTTCAAGTTCGCAACTGGACACGTTAACCGGTCATTAATAATTCGGTAAACGCGAGACGTGGAACAAACCGTCTGACCCCTTCTTTCCGCTCCACCCAGCGTGAAGATCTCGTCCAATCTGATCTTGGTGTCACATTCATTGTCCCGACCCGTACATTATCAACTCCAAACAGTACAATGACTGGTTGTTCCATCTCTAAACAGGGCATATTCAAGACAGCCGCAATTTGCCAGCCCTCACTATTCCCCCAGAACCATCACCAACCTTAGAGCTGTCAATGATAGAGAATTCCAAGGGTCGGCAATACCCCGTCAGTACAAACACCTCCAGGACTGCATTTTAATGTCATGAACACTCACGCTGAATTCTTTGCCTCGTCACCCTCCAAGACAGACCGATGCAGGATCTTACAGGAAATGAATAAATCCTTAGTAACGGCAAACACGCAGCAGAAATGGGGACCCCGAGAAAAGCTGGGAATGCGGGAAATATAGAGTAACACATGCTATGTACTCCTAGGGGTTCAGTTTTTTCTGTGGGCTGTCAGTTGTAAAGCCCAGGTGAATGAGACTGACTTTCGGACACTGTTTGAGATGGTCGAAAGAAGAGAGAGAGAGAGAGAGAGAGAGAGAGAGAGAGAGAGAGAGAGAGAGAGAGAGAGAGAGAGAGAGGAGAGAGAGAGAGAGAGAGAGAGAGAGAGAGAGAGAGAGAGAGAGTGGGGGAGAAAGGGAGAGAGAGAGGGGAGAGAGAGGGGGGGAGAAAGTGTGGGGAGGGAGAGAGTGATAGAGAGTGGGGAGAAAGGGAGAGAGAGGGGAGAGAGAGAGGTGGAGTTATTTGATGGACAAACGATGTTACGGTTTCTCTGCAGCTTGTTTACTTTTCACAGGGACAGTCACGGACACACAGACTCCACACAGTTCAGAGTCAAGATGGATTCGGTCAATGGAAGACACGAGTGAGTCGGTCGCTGGTTTAAACTATCAGTTGCCCAAAAGGGGTGTGAATTAAGATCGATCCTGAATATTGACAAATGACTCTCACAAGTTCTGCAACAAGATGTTTTGCAGAGAAGACAAGAGGGAGTGTTGCCCGCCACTTTGGTATTTTCCGCAGCTGAATCCGGGTGTGGTACCACATGTGTTGAAAGGATGTTCGTTGAAGATCACTGTCGGTGATATTTCGTGTGTGGAGTGGAACAACTTCGGAGATAAAACCTCCTGCAATTGCTATTTTCGCATTGCTGTCGTGGAATATGTGGAATATCGATGTAATTGCCGTCTCACAACATTCGCCTTTGGATGACAAACAACTCGCATTAATTAACCTGTGCATTTAAACCGAACTGTCTAACACAACATAGCAAAAACTGTATCACTTACCACCTGAGTTTGATGAAGTTTTGTGGATTTATATATTTACACCGATATATGCTCAACACCGTTAACTCTTGATTTACCTGGTTTAGGTTACTAGATGACGTAGTTACTACTAAAATAGTGGTTTGTTAACAGTAAAACCAGACTCCGGGTGTGTTCCATTGCTGCTGATGCCTCCACAGCGTTGCGTGTACGTCACACGCAGAAAATGCCGGAGGAACTCAGCAGGCTAGGCAGCAGAAGGTAGAACTGGAATATAGTAAACATTCGACATTTCGGGGCCCAGTCCCCTTCATCAGAACTGGAAAGGAGGTTCGAAGGAGTCAGACTAAGAGAGTACCGGAAGTGGAGGAAGAAGAACAAGGTGGCATGTGGTAGGCAGAAAAAGGGTAAGGGGCTGGGCTGAGGTAAGGAGCTGTTCACTTGGTTTGCGGAAGAGATAGAGGGCAGGAGAGGGAGGCTGTCAAACTGGAGAGGAAATAAGACTACGGAAGAAAGGGGGAGGGAGAAGAGGAACAGAGGGAGGTTACGGGCAGGTAAGGAGGTAGAAAGGGAAAAGGGAATGGGGAATGTTAACGGAGAGGGGATCAGAGCAGTGTCAGAAATTCAACAGCAAAGTTGAGGACAGTTGGAATTTTGAGGCGAAGTTGGTGAATTTGTTGAATCAGCATGAGCGCAGGAAAAACAACTACGCAGTCGACATTTTGAGACCGGAAAACTTCACGAGCACACCAAACAAAAGAAACCCCGGCACTAAGGGCCAGTCAATGTCAGGAAAATTAAAATCTTCCATCAGAAGAACCCTATCATTATTTCACTGTTCCAGAATCTGCGTCTGTATTTTCTCCTCGATATCCCTGTTAGGATTGGTGGGTCTATAGGAGAGTTTTTGCCTCTTTCCTGTTCCTGCTTTCCGCCTACACTCCCTCAGTGCAGAATATTTCCATGACTTCCTCCTTTTCTGCAAACCAGACAATATCCCTGATTAACAATGCCACGCTCCCCCTCTTTTACTTCCTTCCTGTCCGTTGTGAAATATATAAAGCCCGGTACACTCAACTTTCCTGCCACTGAGATATCCAAGTCCCTGCAATGTCTCGATAGTCATAGTCTCACGTATTGTCCCGTGCTCTAAGAACAGTTGCCTTTTTTAAGATCCTCCTTACATTAAAGTGGACTCATCTTAAATCACCAGGCTGAGTGTTTCCGCGTTCTGTCACCTGCCTATCCTTCCTCACAAACTCCCTGCAAGCTGCCCCTACTTGTGCGCCAACCTCCCCATCCTCCGTCTCTTCTCTTCGCCCCCTTCGACATGTAGTTTAAAATCTCCCCATTAGCATTACCTAACCTAAATTTTGGCCATCAGAATAAATGCTATGTTTGCCGTGAGCCAAGCACAGCACACCATCAAACACCGTGAAGCATGGTTGTGGCTGCATTATGCTGTGGAGATGCTTCACTACAGCAGGCCCTGGAAGGCTTGTGAAGTTAGAGGGTAAAATGAATGCAGGGAAGTACAGGGAGGTGTTTTGTTGCAGCGACACCTGCTGGTTGAATGATGTCATAGCAGCAGGCTTTGCTGTTAGTGTCAGGGAGACCAAAAAGCTGATTGTGGACTTCAGAAAGGGTAAGATGAGGGAACACGGGCCAATTCTCACAGGGGGATCAGAACTGGAGAAAATCAGTAATTTCAAGTTCCTGTGCGTCATGATGTCTGCGGATCTAAAATGGTCCCAACACATTGATGCGGCAGTATTTCCTTAAGTGTTTGAGGAAATTTGGTTTGACAACTAAAACACTCGAAAAGGTCTACAGATGATCAGTGGGGGGCATTCGGACTGGCTGCGGTGCGATGGTGGAGGGGGGTAGGGGGTAGGTTGGCAACTCCGGGCGATCGAAAGAATCGACAGAATGATGTAAAATCATCATGGGTACCATCCTCCTTTGCATCCAAGACACCTTCAAGGAGAGGTGCCGCAGAAAGGCGGCGTTCATCAAAAAGGAACCCCGTCACCCTGGACAGCCCCTCCTCTCAACGTCATCAGCGATCGGGAAGGAGGAACGGAAGCCTGAAGACACACGCTGAGGGATTCCAAGTACAGCTTCACCTTCCCACACCCCACACCCCTCTGCCGTCGGGTGATAAATGGACATTGCACCAATGAACATTGCCTCACCTTTTCATATCATTTCTGTTTTCCGCTATTTTAATTTCACTATTTAATATCAATATCCTTTAAACCAATTATTTGAACCGAAAAATTTTGCTTCTACAAGACCACTTCGTCGCCTCCCAAAACATTTGTTACAAAGTTCAGAATATGTTGAGTTTATTGAAACTCAGATAAAATAGATTTTTTTAATCTTTAATAATACAGGAAACGTTTCAAAGTCAGTGATTTGGGATACATTAAAAGCTTATTTACGTGATCAGATTATTTCGTTGAAAGGTATGCTGAAGATACAGACAAGAATGGAACAGTTATCGTTAACTTATCCTATTGAAGGATATTTGCTTAAATTGAAAAGACAGTTTTATATTTCTGGGGATAAAATAATAAGCTCTTAGCTTCCCAAGCTAGAGCTAAAAGACGGATTATAAAGATTCGTAAAGATAATGGGGATTTAGTTAGTAACCATGAAGACATTAATCATATTTTTCAGGATTTTTATTCTGATCTTTATAAATCTCAATTTAAAGCAGATTCCTCTAAAATGAAGGCTTTTTTACATTAAGATTTATTTCCCTCAAATTACTGTTGAAGATCAACAGATGCTTAATGCTCCAATTACTGAGCATGAAATTCAAAAAGCTATGTTGTCAATGCAATTAGGTAAAGCTCCTGGACTTGATGGCTATTCGTTAGGATTTTACAAAAAAAAATACTCGCTCCATATCTTTTAGAAATATTTCATGAATCTTTTGAGGAAAGTTGTTTACCTTCTTCTTTTAATAAAGCGTCTGTTTCCTTAATCCTTAAGGAAGATAAAGATCCTGCTGAATGTTCATCATTTCGGCCTATTTTGTTATTAAATGTGGACGCAAAAACTCTCTCTAAGATAATGGCTAACCATTTGGAAGTCTTATTAACTAAAATAATTTCTAGGGCTCAAACAGGCTTTATTAAAGGCCGTTACTCTTTCTTCACTGTTCCGAGATTGATTAACATTATATATTCATCATTATCTAAGAAACCCCAACGTATTATTTCTCTGGATGCAGAAAAGGCATTTGACAGAGTTTAGTGGGCATATATGTTTAAGGTATTAGAAAAATTTTGTTTTGGTAATAATTTTAATAGATGGATTCAAATGATTTATAAGAATCCTACTGCTACTGTAATTAAGAATAATCTTAGGTCCTCTTCTTTGCGCTTTCCCGAGGTACTAAACAGGGATGTCCATTAAGCTCTTTATTATTTAATCTTGTACGGGAGCCTTTGGCCATAATACTTCGTGAAGCTATAAATATTCATGATATCTCTATAAATGGACTACACATAAGATTTCTCTTTACGCAGATGATCTTTTGGTTTATATTTAGAACCCTGAAGATTCTATTTCCTAATCATCTGGACATAATAAATGACTTTTGACAATTTTCAGGATATAAACTTGACTTAAATAAAAGTGCATTGTTTACACTAAATGCTTCTATTTCCATATATAACGATATTCAATTTAGAATTGTTGATTCTTTTAAATATTTAGGTATTATAATTACTAAAAAATATAATGATCTTTATAAAGTTAATGCAGTTCCATTAAAGTAAATTATGAATCAATTATTTTCTGGATGGAAACCACTCACACTTTCTTTGATAGGTCGTATCCATGCCGTGAAAGTGATGATTTTACCCTGATATTTATAATTTTTTCAAAATATACCTATCTTTTTAAATTAAAAATATTAGATCAAATTGAATGTTTTATTTCGTCCTTTATTTGGAATAATAAAAGACCAAGAATTAATAAGTATCATTTACAAAAATCTAAAAAAGATGGCTGACTTGCACTTCCTAATATAAGACTGTATTATTGGTCTGTTAATACTCATCAATTTTTTTTTTGGCTATATTGGCACGACAAGAGCCAAAAACCCTCTTGGATTGATTTGTAATTAAAAAGTACCAAACAATTTCATTTAACCTCATTATTAGGAGCTTCATTACCTTTACATCACTCCGAAATTCCAAATTGAAATCTCTACCCTGTTATTAACCAGTCCTTACGGATTTGGTTTCAGTTTCGCAATCTTTTAAAATTTTAAACAATTTAAATTGTCTAGCTCTCTATATCTAAATGTTTTATTTAAACCTTCAATAACTGATCCCATTTTTCTTTTATGGAGAAATAAGGGGTCTGTTTTTTTGCAGAATTATTTTTTGAGGGTCGATTGATGACTTTTGAAGAGTTACTCAGTAAATATTCTCTCCCTCATACACACTTTTTGCAATATTTTCAGGTTAGACATTTTTTACAATAATACTTATCTAAGCTTCCATATTTGCACGAATCTGATTTGCTGGATACTATTTTGAATATGAATCCTTTAGTAAGAGGTTCTGTTGGTAGAATTTATAATTTATTTTTACTACAAAAGATAACCTCTCACTAAAGAATAAACAAGATTCAGAGAGAGAAATTAATATGACTTTTGTTAACGAAGATTGGTTGCGAGTTCTGAAAATTGTCAGTTCTTCTTTGATATGTGCCAATCACTGTTTAGTTCAATTTAAAATTGTTCACTGTTATTATGTAACAAAGGAGAGACTATCTAAAATATTTCCTAACATAGGCAATTACTGCGATAGGTGTAAAACTGAATTAGCCACTTTGTCTCAAATGTTCTGGTCATGTCCTTCATTAAAATCCTTTTGGAAATCTTAATTTTCTACAATTTCTAAAGCTCTGAAAATTAGTTTACAACCTAATACATTAACTGCTCTATCTGGAATAGTTCCGCATCATACTCAGGGTATTTCATCTTCAGACCAACATGTAATTGCATTTGTTGCATTGTTGGCAAGAAGGGCTATTTTATTAAAATGGAAAGACACCTCTGCCCTTAAATTAATTCAATGGTTTTCTCAAGTAATGTTATGTCTCAGATTGGAAAAAAATCAGAAGTAGAACTTTTGGTCCTCGATTTGATTTTGAGAGAGGGTGGGGCTCTTTTGCCAAATATTAACATTTAATTTGAATTATTTTATATGGTTTCCTTCCAGTTTCATTTAAAATAAACATGAATTGGCGGTTGATGATTCATTTTTTATGTATATGGACGATGGTAAGTCGTATTGCTCCGGGAGTTGATTGCTAATGTTTTTTTGTTCTTTTTTTTCATTATCCTTCATTTCTTTATATAATTTATTTCATTATCATATATTATCCTTTTTTGATAAGTTTTTTTCTTCAGCTTTATTAATTGTTGAAGCTCTGTATCATCTTATTACTGTCGAAGAATATGTATGAATAAAAAGATTTTAAAAATGAAAATGAATATATTTCATTACTGAAATTAATTTCCTGGTTTATTGATTTGTTTCAGCCTGTTTCTTTGCTGTAAATCACAAAAAAAACAGGTGAGCTCTACCTGCAGTCTGTTTCTGAGCCACCTGAAATCTCTTTTACACACCAAACACTCCCTCGCCTGCTCTCCTTTTCACTCTCCAGGGGTCCTCTGGTTTATCCTAATTTTACTATCAAATTACATATCCAACACCCCTTGTTACCACTGTCCATCACCTCTCAACCCCTGCCGTGGTCTCCATGTGACGTCACTCCCATCTTCCAATCAGCCGCGTTTAACAGGACACCTCTGTCACGTGCCGGCTCCCAACCCACCCTCAATGCTCGACTCTTTATATAAATATCTCCCTCTTTATTATTCAGAAGATGACAGGCGATGACAGTGGAGAATTCCTTGATACATTTTCTAACACCATTTCGACTCTCTGCCCGTAGCAACTGCCCATCAAAGCCTCGCAGCTGGATCACTTATCCCACACTAGATCTTGCACCAGCCGACTTTGTAAACTATCTCACGGACCTGGTGGTGTTCAGTATCGCTGCAGGGTCTCGACACGACCCGTGACGGCTCATTGCCCTTCTCAGATATTGCATGACCGCTGATTTCTCAACATTTATTGTGTCCATAATTTCCAAGCTCTCTCTCCTGTCCTTTCCAGTAATACACGTTGTGCGTGACCTGCTGTAGTCTTAATTTCGCAGGTGCATGTTCTGTTTCCTCAAAAATAGACCGCTGCAAATTCCCCAAGCTAGAGGTCAAACTTACCTCGCCTCATTTCTCCGTTTCTCCTTCATCCGCTTTAATGAAATAGCAATGTCTCCCTCACGGCGCTCTGTAGTAACTTCGCTAAAAAATAAGGAATTGGAGAGGAGGACAACAAAAGGATCAACACACTCCATTGTCAGACCCTGTGAAACCTCCTGTTGCAGAGGCTCAGATCCAAGAGTCGTGCTTATAAACCGATGTCAATTTCATTTAGACTCTGCTTTCTCTCCGCACCTGTTCCCTCACAAAGTTCCGCCTTCCCCACAAGTAGAAAACAACATGCGTCAACCCCCTCAGCTATTTACCTTCTTCCTCATTTTACTTCTGTGCGCCCTTTTGCAAAGAACCGAATTTTAACCCTTGACAATCTTTTCTAAACATTCACAATTGCAAAGCCGGCTTTGGTTGAAGGCAAGCAGAGTTTATATAGATTGGGAATCTTTAGAACTTTAGCTGTAGGGAGATTTTTTTTTTCAGTGTGGTCTCTCTCAAACTGGAACATGGAAACTCTCTGAGTAAACAAGTTCTGGTTCACATCCAAGAGTCGTGCTTATAAATAAATGCTTTCTCTCCGCACCTGCTCTCCCACAAGTACAAAACAATATTCGCCAACTTCCTCTGCCATTTGCTTTCTTCCTCAATTTACCTCTGTGAGCTCGTTTAACCCTTGACAATGTCTTCGAAATATCCATATTTGCAAAGCTGCCTTTCATTGAATGCAAGCACTGATTAAACAGATTGGGAATCTCAGAACAGATTGTTTTTTTGTTTCAGTGTGGTGTCTCTTAGACGAGAGCAGAGAAACTCCACGTAAACGAGTTCTGGTTCACGTCTCCAATTCACTTCTGCAAGCTGGCAAAGATATGGCAGTTACGGTGTCAGTTATCACAGAGTGCAGTCGTGTCCGTCCGTTTCCGATGCCCACCAACTGTAAGTCTGAGGCTGCAGTCTGATCGGCCGAGATCTCCTGAAGCAGGGGAACAGGCTCTATCTGCCGACTGGCCGACCTGAGTTCACTTTGGAAATGTAAGTGCGTTAACTTCAACAGTCCGCCCGATATCCTTTATGGATTGAAGTAAGTCATTAATGAAATTGCAACTCGTATAAACGTGGTTTGGGAACAATTAACTGATGAGTATTTGTCAGCTGCAGTTAGGATTTGCCAATGATGACGTCACCACAGTGAACCACGTGGTGACTTGCGGGGACTTGGTTGGACAAGAGCACAGATGTACAGCCTCTGATTGCACTGCAGACAGGGTTCACGGCCCTCAGCACAGGGAGTCAGTCAGAAAGAAGGAATAAGTTCCTTAGACCGTCTGTTGCCAATCTTTTTTCTTTTAATTTCTGACGAAGAGATAGTGGGTTTGAAATTCAGACGATATTCAGGTCGGATAGTTTGAATGAGCTTTGGACACTAAGGAGAGAGGTTGGAAAATGGCATCAAAGCTTCTGGCCAATCCGGAACTTCTGGCGTGGTTTTTGAGTGATGGGTTAGTCAGGGTACGGGGGAAATGGTGATCTGAAGTTTCTATTCAATATGATCTGAAAATGGCCAGTTAACTGCAACCAGCTGCGCTATGGTGGAGCATCTGAGTTGAATAGGATTTAACATGTTTTCTGATGCAAAATATATAATCCAGGACAGAGTCAATTGGTCAGATAGCAACCATGGACGCGGAAAGGGAAGGCGATTCTAACTCGGAGCCATTTTACCTGAGCGCCCTTGACACATCCACGCACCAGCCGCTTATAATGCATGAGAATAACAGCGTTGAAGAGACACGTGTTCAACAACAAAGGATGCACCTTCTGCAATCCCATCAGACATCCGCGCGTTTATTCAATCACCGACCGAGTGTTGCATTTTGTCAACATTTCAGACACCTCAAACACGTCATCCTGGTATTAATGTTCTACTCACGGTCATGGTCTGGGTGAGAATTTGATAATTCACTGAGTATTGGTCACCACAATGTGTTATTATACTTCCCATGACTCCCTGATTACGCTACATTGTTGTTTATTTCACAAACCCGACCGCTAATTCTGCACTTCCCAGTGCCTGGAAAATCCCTTCTACAAGCCCATGTTTGGACCCCCCACACCCGCACCTCCCGCGCAGTCCAAATGCACCTTGTGCCTCTGTGACCGCGGTGTGCGGTGGAGGGCGAGAAAGTGGTTCCTGGCAACTGCTGGCTGTAGAAACGGGCATCGGGGTGGCCACTCCCGTCAAGGTGGGAAAATGTTCGCCCCTCTTCCTCCCTGATTAGGGAGAGAACCTGTGGAATATCGAATACCGGGTGAAAGGCGAACTCTTCGGGGTAACTGCAAGTCTGTGTCTTTGCTGTTGATCGGTGATCGGTGATCGGTGGGGGTGCCGATGGCATTTTTGCCGGTGGGGGCGGAGAGGGGATGGTTGCGCGCTGCCGCTTATGAGGGGGTGTGGGGGGTGAGAGCTGGGGGAGGGGGCTTTGGGGTGCTAATATTTAACTCTCGTTCATTCTTTGTGGGCCGAAGGGCCTGCAATGCGCTGCAGGTTTTCTGTGTATCAATGTTTCTATATCGCAGGGCAAAGTTGAGAGGGCGAATGTGGGTGGAAGCATGAGGGTGGTGAACCCATGAGGGTGACGTCATTGGATGTAGGAGTCTGGATTGATGTGAGAGAACTCAGCGGCTTCGATACAAAATGAGTCTCGATCTTCAGTGATATCCCGGAGTGAAGATGTGACACCTGGCAGACATGTGGGGGAGTCATGGACAACGGTTGTAAATGCAACCCTCACGCAATCGGCTGGTGTATGTCCCGGGGAAATTCCGTCCACCCACCAAAACGGGCCTCCCGTGTACGTGGATGCTGTGACGTGCACCTGAGCAAAATCTCGCACACACACTATCAAACCGCACACCAGGTACTTTCACAGAATACCCTTTATATATCTTACTAGGACCAAGTGTTTAATAGCGATACAATATATATCAAAGAGAAGAAAGGAAAGAAAAATGTGCCAGAACTTATCAGGGTTCAGTGCACAGTCGTTGGAGCTCAACCATCGAAGACTGCGGTCCGCTATTCGATCCTCTCCGACCTCCACGACCCGCGCGCCTGGGACCACCCGCAGTGATCGACCACAGCGCCTCCAGACCGTCCGCCTTCCTCCCGATCTCCTCTCCAACTCCCCAAATACCGCGAAACCACAGCTCGCAGACCCACAAGAAACAATAACAGATATCCCAATTGGTTAACAAATGGATACCAGTCTCATGGTCAGTAACTATAACCCAAACTAGCTGCCAGAGAAAGCTCTCTCTCTGCAGTTACATAACAAAGAAGCCATTTTGATTAACATACGCAGTGACATACGAAACCCTCTACACACATAAAAAGTAAGAGATGTTTTGAGAGGTGGCTTCTTCAACGATGGTTGTCCTTCTCATGTGTGAATTCCCTGTCAACCGTCCTCTTCTATTCACCAGTGATGTCATCTGAGGAAACAATACACAATTCATGTGGATTACCTTTGCAACCAGAAGGAAATAAAGTTGGTGAGACCGAATACGGGCGAGATTTACTTATTCGGCGTCAGACATCGTGTCAATGAGAATTTGTAGACTGTTTATCTGTTTCATAAGGCCACAGGCCCATGACAGTTGTTCCTCTGAATACAATGACTTGCTGAATGTCGACGCCTGTTACGTGTCTCACATCTGTTAATCACCGGGTAATTTGGAATTACCTGACGAAGGGTCTCGGCCGGGAACGTCGACAGTGCTTCTCCCTATAGCGATCACATCTCCGCTGCTTCTGACATTTCAAATACCCTAGAATGGTTTTCCGATTTAGTCTGAAGGTTATGGTACATTCAACTCGTTTTCAGAACTGACAAAACATGTCTTCCCACTGCCAGACCATAAGACCTCCTTCTAATCAGGCACTGATTTATCCATGCTGGAATTCTTCCTGTAATACCATGGGCTCCTAGCTTGCTAAGCAGCCTCGAGTGTGGCACATTGTCAAAGGTCTTTCGAAAATCCAAGTACCTAACATCAACTTATTCACCTCTCTCTAACCCGACTGTTATTTCTTCAAATAAAAATAGCCCAATATCCTGCTATTAATTCAATATGCCAGCAACAACCTCTGACAAATAAGAGATCCAGCGAGTTTAATTTTTCGAGTTCTTCCATCACTCACTGATGAAAAACGGTTGCTGTATGTGTAAAGTAAATGCGATATCAGGCAAATTCACCAGCAGGAAATGGTCTAAATTTCATATGATGGCGCTGTGATCCTGCAATTTGTTTCCAGTAAGTGAAAAATACACTGAAGGAGAAGGGCATCCATATCTTGCTGTCGACTTTGACCGGTAGTTATCTCTGGGAGATGGTAATCTCGGCACAACCGCTCCCCAATTACCCATTACCCAAAGGTAACAACAGCGGACAACTGCTAAAGATGGCTTTTAAATGGGCCAACTTAAAATCAGTGCAGGTCCAGGCTACGGGGGCACAGTTAAATCTGGAGAAAGAGAATGTCCGCTGATTAAAAGAGAACATTATTCCAAATGCATAATATTTCATCAGAGTTGAGAGCGCCCTTGCTTCTGCTCACTCTGTGCAATAAACCCACAGCGATCTTTGCCCTGAGCTGTCGCTGGAGTTTATAATCTGACAATAAACTGGGCCCAAGGTGAACAATAACTCAAAGCGACGGCACCAACCGAACGGAACCAGGATGCGGGTTATGATTCCTCTCTGGAGGTGGTAAAATGTCGCGCACTGAAGTATTAATTCTAGTTCGGACCACTAGTTAGAAAGACTCATTCAAGCAAGGTGAGTCTTTGTGTGGTTTAACACAAGCGTTGTGGAACGGGGTGTGGCGTTACATGCTGAATAGACTGAAGTTCTGGTTTATGAGCGTGTTATCAACTGAACATTGCTCAGGGTGTGTTCACTTACTGTTAGGGACATAAAATTCAGATACTCGGATTCACTGAAACCAGACCCAGGAGTCCTGCATCAGGTAGGAACATGGACTGTATTCGGGAATGTTATGGTGTTTTAATAATCCTACTTGTAACGGCAGGACTTCTAATATTTCCACCATATCAATATTATCATTGAAATTGCGCGGCTTTACGGATCTGTGTGCTGGATTATTCTGTATGTGTGTTTTTTAGGGAAGATGAGCTAGATCTGACAGTGATATTTATATTAACAAATAATGTGGTAATTCTCACTGACCGTAGACAAAAATAGCAAATTCTACACTCAGTGGGCGCTTTACTGTGTACCTCCTGTACCTAATAATGTGGCCATTGAGTGCATGTCCGGGACCTCTGTTGCTGTTTCCCGTTCGCTTCAATGCTGACCTCTACTCTGTGTTCGCTGGAACTCGATAAAGACGGGGAGCTGATTGTATGTGCTGTTATTTAGATGAAGGTGAGGAGATTTTATCCGCTGGTGGTTACATAAATGAATAGATCCATTGCAAGGGATAATGAACATCACGCCGATTCTGAACAGGAATGCATGTTTGCTACTGTAGGGGGAGCTGAAGCAAAAGGAGATTGATGGGGTTATTTTTTCTGAGCGAGAACTGGTTTATCTTTGAAATTCTCTTCCTCAAAGGAAAAGAGATGCAGAGCTTTCTTTCAATGCGTTTAATTCCGCTGAACACAGATTCTGGACAGACAAGGGAGTGAAGTGTTGCCGACGGTCGCAGGGATGTGTCACTGAGATCACGGTCCAGCTGTGATCATAGAGAATGGCGGAACAGGACTGACGGGGCGAATGTCCTGTTACTAATTTCCTAATCAGGATTCCCATTAATGATCGGATGGACAGTTGTAACTAATAAAACTGCCATTTAGTGCATTTACCATTTATACGGTCCCTGCACTATCTCGAATTTGAATATGGATGAGATTTGGTGCTGACTTGTGCGACTTTCCTGTTTCCAACAACAGGTTGTCGCTGACAAGGCAGTTTGGTAACCTGGAGAGAGAGACTGTCACTGTTCCTTCTGAGCTGCGCCGGTGTGCGGCTGCGCAGTGATCAAAATGCTCGCGTCACGGAGCCTTTGTTGCAGCGCAGATGGATTATAATGCAGCTGGAAAAAAGTTCACGAAATCTGAGAGATTTTCTTTGTTGCATTATGATTTATCATATCCTTCCATTAATAGATAAATACAAAAGTATATATTTTTTGTCAGTCCATTCTAAATATTCATAGATGCGCATTACAAAAAAGATGTCGCCCTTTTTTTCAGGCCGTGTGAACATTTCTGGCTCAGAGCAATGGCTGATCCACGCAGCGGCAAAAATAGTAATTTAGTGGGAACGCTGGAGACTGGATCATGTTAGATTTTATGCATATTAATCACATTTGAATATGATACTTTACTGTGCTTCATCATGATACTTCATTTTGGTATCTTATTTTCTATTATTAGCTAGCTTGCCTTCATATTTCACCTTTTCTGTGCTTATTCCTTTTTAATTGCCTTCTTTTAATTATTAAAAGCTGCCCGATTCACTAGCTTCAACTATTTTTTTCTATCTAGGATTTCATCTTAAATCAGAACGTAGATAGTCTAACAAAAGCAGGAGCTGTACTGAAACTGATGTTGGGCAATTATGTTAGCTAGATATCCGACCATTTGGTGGGTGAATGGTTAGGGCAGTACTCCTTAAGTTTAAGAGAGCTATAGAGAAGGAAAGTGTAGACTTTGCGGGAGAGTAAAGAATTGGGACAGGGTAAATTACTAATTCGCTAAACAAGAACTATGGAAAGTAAATGGGAGACAACTGTTTGTGGTGTTACATATCCCGTAACTGGGTGTCTAACCAGCAGAGAAAGCAGTATCCGTTGGAGTCTGGTGGTACTATTTTCAAACAGTTTTTATTAGTAAAATACACAAATCAACATCAATAATGCAAATATATAGATAATACACGTTAGCAATACTAAACCTAAAAGTGTGGGTATAATAATAATCGATAATAAACAAGCCCTATCAATGTCGAGTGGATAATGAATTGTCATATGTGAATATAAAGTTCAGTTCATTTCATACGTGCTGAGGTAGTTGTTGGTGGTTTTGTTGTAATTGTTGGGGAGAGAGAGAGAAAGAGAGAGAGCGAGCGAAAAGCGACAGCTACAGTTAGTCAAACCTTCCTTTACGTTCTTGATCCGTCGATGTGTTGTGGCCATTCAGGTAAGACCCCTCTGTACTTCAACTAGACCGTTCTTCTGTGGTGGACTCGTCACTCTGGGATGAGTGGACACACACACAAGCCCCCACCGGCCCTGCTTTAACACTGTGAGTTAAACTGACCGATCCCTTTGTTCGATCACCGATGCCCGACACATACACGTGGGTTCCAACACTCAAGCAGCGCTCAATAGTGTGTCTCCTGGTGTGTCTGAAGGGTGTCTCCCCAGACCTCACTTTTATCCCTACTCACGGGGTCTCAGTTGTTCCATCAATTTTGAATGGCTTTGTCCATCACACCAGCCCACTCCGGCTGTCCACTGAGGAATTTTAATGAACAGAATGGTACAAGATAAACAACCTTCTCAGAAGCCATGTCTTTCAGAATTCATAATATGGTGGATCAACAAGTCTCACTCCCCTGCTTTATCTCTCTCTTATCTGCAGCAGATGTTCCAATTCCAGCATGTTTTCTGTTACATCTTTCTCTCTCATTAGCAGCATAGCAACAGTAACGGTTTGTGATTCTCCAAACGGGGGTAGGGGGGGGGGGACATGGGCAACTCTGCACCCTTCTGCCCGTCAGAGCTGTTCATCCTTCGTAACACCCCCATCCTTCTTAGAATTTTCACTAAGGTGAAAATTAACTAATACAGCGTCTTACAGGATTACAGAGTTTAACAAAAATACAGAAGTGTTCTTAACTACAAAGGTAATACAATTATACATTCAACTTAGCATCAACTTTAATATGTTCTATCTCAACATCAAATTCCTGTAGCATCAGACTCCAATCCAACAACCGCCCACCTCCTTTATTTTCATTAGCAAAAACAAAATACCAAAGGGCTGTGATCCTATTCCAAGTGCACACTACAAAATGTGAACCAATGCATGTGTAACTATACTGTGGTACATTACAGAAGTTTAATACCAATCTCCATTTTACTTTCAAACCCAACAGTCAATCTTCCATGGTGTTGTCTTGATTATTCACATGCTTTGTCAAATTCCCTCAAAACCAGATCCTGCCATTCAACGTGGCACCTGGTCAACCTTTGCCCCTTTTCCACTTAACTCTCACATGGTTAGCTTGCTCATCAGTGTGGAATAGGCCTTCACATACTCCTTTCATAGGAGTTATCTTATCACCAATGTTTTCCAAACTTAGCCCATTCTCTGAACTTCCACACAATTCTTTATTTTTGAGCAAGTCATTAATTCTATCTTCAGGACCCTTCATCCTATTAGTTTTCAGTTTAACATCCATCTTTGTCAAAACAACACTTTTGGTTCTGTCTCTCCAAATCACCTCCTTGAATAACATCAGGCAGTTGTTTACCTTTAAATTCCAAAACAAACCGTAATTGATTCACAGGCACCTTGTTAACAAGCCAGTTTTCCTACAGCTTGGTTACTGCTTCTAAAACCAATACAGACTTTAAATTTTCTTTAATCAATTTAGGAACAACACCTTTCCCTTCTCCTTCAATAATATTCACATCACCAGTTTTCATCTCCTCACTAACTTTTAACACACCTTTTAATACAAACAACTGAGAATTCTCACTTTCCACTGCTACCAAGTTTAACCCTTTCTTCACTAAACCAAGTCCATCTGAACCAAAAGGACTGAATTCCTTTTCAACTAAATCAGATACCTCAGACTTTTTCTGAGCCTCAACACTAGATTCAGTATCCTGTGACTCCACAGGTACTTCAACAACCTGAAGACAAGCAACCGGGACATCTGCCTCTTCTAGGCCTCAAATCCAAGTCCCCCTTTCAAATTCTAAATTCCCCTGATCCTCCCAGTTACTCTCTGGGCAACTCCCTTCCGCAGTAATCTCAACCCTGCGGTTTAAAACAACTTCATCTGCTAACCCAGCGGACTCCTTCAAGGTAATGGCATCCTTTTCATCTAGGACTGCCTTTATATCATTATTGGGAACACATTTAAATTTTTCAACTTCTTCAAACAGTTCTGTCAAGCCAGACAGATCATCCGTGTCCAACCCTGGACCTTCTAACTGCCTCATCTGTTTCTCATCCTTACTCTGTGCCTCTATAAATTCCCTCTTGGCTAAGGGTCAATCTACCTCCTCTCCTTTACCTTCTTTCACCTCCCTGTTCTCCGCTTTACCATACCCTAACCCCTCTAGATACAGTGTCGGTAAAAACGTCTCAGCCAAATCAACACAGGACTCATTTAAACTGTCTTCTTTCTCAGCGGCCTTTCTCGACATGCTGCGAGTGATTGCGCATGCGGGATAGATCTGAGAATCTAGGGGCGGGTCCTCAGCACTCACAGGCTTGCTTGTCAGCTTCACCGCTGAACACACGTCACCAGCTGCTAAATCATTACCAAGAAGGACGTCCACGCCGTCTCTCGGTAATTCTGACAGCACCGCTACTTCAACAGGTCCAGATACCAGGTCGCATTTTAAAATGATCCTGTGCAAAGTTACAGCTTCTGTCCCTTTTCCTATTCCTCTTAATACCACCTATCCAGTTTCAGGACCGAAATCTAGCACCTTACTTAGGATCAATGACTGGTCAGCCCCAGTATCCCTCCAGATTCTCACTGGAACTGGGGTTTCTCCTTCTTTCACAGACACCGTCCCGTCCGAAATAAATTTCTGACGGCCCCTCTCGTACTCTATCCACCTTGACCTCCCTCATCGACCTGCTGATCGACTCAATGCAACCTGTAGGGATCGCCGTTTTCCCTTTTCCTGTCTCCTTCTTCGGAGCAAAGCACTTAGATGCAATATGATCAACCTTTCCACAATTATAACAGGTCAAGCCAGGAACCTTCCTGCCAGCCTGCTTCTCCTCCTCCTTACCTTTACCACTAGCTCCCGGCTTATTCTCTACCTTAGACGGTGGACTTTCCCTACCGTCCCTACTGCCTGTCTGGTAACTCTTATTTGGGGAAAACTTTGTCTTGTGGGTTAGGGCATATTCATCTGCTAACCTGGCAAATTCCGTTATAGACTTATTCGACCTCGTTCAGATACGTCCGGATATTATCCGAAATACAACCTTTAAATTCTTCAATCAGGGTTAACTCTCTTAAACGATAGAAATCCTCCTCCACCCTTTCTGCAGCGCACCAGCGATCCAAGAGCACACCCATCTCATAGGCAAACTTTGTATACGTCTTATTCCACAGTTTCTTTAAATCTCTGAAGTTTTGTGTATACGCTTCAGGTACCAACTCGTAGGCCCGAAGGATAGCCTGTTTTACTTCCTCATAATCCTCAGACTCTTCCATGGACAATGCCGCATATGCCTGTTGAGCCTTTCCTTTTAATACACTTTGTAACAACGCCACCCACTGATCTCTGGACCACTAATGATTCACGGCCACCTTTTCAAAATTCAAGAAGTAACTATCAACGTCCATCTCCTCGAACGGAGGTACCAACCTAAACTCCCTACTAACATTAAATTTCTCCGCTCGGTCTGCTCCGCTACCCACGTGTTGCCATCTCTCCCTCTCGAACTGCCGTTGTTTCTCTTCCTCCTCCATCCTCCTTTCAGCTTCCTCTTTCCTCCTTTCAGCTTTCCTTTCTTCCTCCTCTGCTTCCAGCTGCCTCATCTGAAGTTCATGCTGCCTCTGCTTCTCCTTCTCAACCAACTCAGCTCTTTCGTTCTCCCTTTTCGCCTCCAACTGCTTTAGCAGGATCTCATACTCCATTTTCCTCTTCTCCATTTCCAACCTTATTTTTTCCATCTCTAACTGAGCCGCCCCATCAACTGGTTTCTTCTCAGGGAACAGGTTCAATGCATCAAGCGCGAACACAGCCTTGGATGTATAATGCTGGGCTATGGCCCTCTGTATCTGCCACTTTCTCATCGACGATTTCACCGCCGAGAGATTTAATCGTCTCGCAACACTCACCAATTCCACCTTCCTGGCATTCTCCAATGCCCCCAAAGTCGGGTTCTTTATAAAGTTGTCTATTTCCATCTCTTCTGGTTCCCGTCTGGGAACCAGAGAGAGCAACCAGATCAGATAATGGACTTGTAGCTCAATTCACTGGACCCCCAATTTGATGTTCAAATTCCGGACGAGCCCCCAATTTGTTACGTACCCCGTAACTGTGTGTCTAACCAGCAGAGAAGTATCCGTTGGAGTCTGGTGGTACTATACTCAAACAGTTTTTATTAGTAAAATACACAAACCAATATCAATAATGCAAATATATAGATAATACACGTTAGCAATACTAAACCTAAAAGTGTGGGTATAATAATAATCAATAATAAACAAGCTCTATCAATGTCTAGGGGATAATGAATTGTCATATGTGAATATAAAGTTCAGTTCAGTTCATACGTGCTGAGGTAGTTGTTGGTGGTTTTGTTGTAATTGTTGGGGGGAGAGAGAGAGAGAGAGAGAGAGAGAGAGAGAGAGAGAGAGAGAGAGAGAGGAGAGAGAGAGAGAGAGGAGAGAGAGAGAGAGAGAGAGAGAGAGAGAGAGAGAGAGAGCAAGATGTAACAGCTACAGGCAGGCATGATCCGTCGATGTGTTGTCGCCATTCAGGTATGACCCCTCTGTCCTTCAGCTAGACCGTTCTTCTGTGGTGGACTCGGCACTCTGGCATGAGTGGACACACACACAAGCCCCCACCGGCCCTGCTATAACACCGTGAGTTAAACTGACCGATCCCTTTGTTCGGTCTCCGATACCCTACATATTCACGTGCGTTCCAACACTCAAGCAGTGCTCAATAGTGTGTCTTCTGGTGTGTCTGAAGGGATTCTCCCCAGACCTCACTTTTATCCCTTCTCACGGGGTCTCAGTTGTCCATCAATTTTGAATGGCTGTGTCCATCAAACCAGCCCACTCCAGCTGTCCACTGAGGAATTTTAATGAACAGAATGGTACAAGGTAAACAACCCTTTCAGAAGCCATAAGTATTTCAGAAGTCATAATATGGTGGATCAACAAGTCTCACTCACCTGCTTTATCTCTCTCTTATCTGTAGCAGATGTTCCAATTCCAGCATGTTTTCTCTTACATCTCTCTCTCTCACTAGCAGCATAGCAACAGTAATTGTTTGTGTTTCTCCAAAGGCGGTGGGGACATGGGCAACTTTGTACCCTTCTGCCCATCAGAGCTGTTCATCCTTCGTAACACTGGCGTCCACATCTGAGATGTGGAGGGTGTTTAAAGTCCATCTGCACGGAGTATAGGACGCGTGTATTCCAGTATGATGAAATGACAAGATCGGCAGCGTCAGAGAACCTTAAATATCGTGAGAAGTGATGAATTTAGTCAAGGAGGAAACAGAAAAGTATGTAAAGCTCAGGAAGGTCGAATCAAACAGAGCCCTCGAGAATGTGTGTGAGGTCCTTAATGAGTAACTTACATCAATATTTACCAAGGAGAAAGACAAGGAGGATAGGGAGACCAGTGCGGAGAGTACAAGTATACACAGGCATTTTGAAGTAAGGGAGGAGACAGTGTTGGGTCTCTTAGAGTGCATTAAGGCGTAAAAGTCTCCAGGCCCTGATGGGATATACCCCACGTTACAGAGAGAGGCAAGTGAAGAGATTGCTGGGGCCTTGACCAATATACTTGTGACCAGACTAGCCACAAGCAAACTCCGGGAGAACTGGCTAGTACCTCATATTGATCCGTCATTCAAGACGTGATCCAGGGAATAATCCTGATGAGCATTGAAACTGCCGAGATACAGTCGGCTATGAACCAACTGCTGATAAATGGGACCAGTGTAGACAGTGAGTGGATGGTCAGAACAGGTAAGGCCGGCCAAAGGCCTGTTCCCGTGCTGTGTGATCCACCACTCCGAACACGCTGAATTAAAGATGGTGGCTCCACAAGGCATTGATTTCAAAACTCCACATCCCTCTCCAATTTGAAATAAACCAGACTGAACCCCTTTGTTACCACTGCGAATATCCGTTTCTGTCAAGGTAACATACAGATTGAACACTTCAGCTAAACAACTGGCAATTGATGAAGTTCCTTAGTCTTCTTCCATTAATGTTGCTTCCTTACAGCAAAACTAACCCTCTCATTGTGTCAGAATCAGTGATTTAAACCTGCTCCAAACACTATGCTTTCATCTGCACATTTCCCTGCACATTGTAACTTGAACCATCTCACTGAGGGTCTGATGGAGACACAACTCCTGCCCTCAACACATGTGATCACATCTTCCCTGCTTCTGACATTTCCAATTCCCTCAGAATGTTTTTCTGATTCAGTCTGAAGGTTATGGTACATTCAACTCGTTCTCAGAGCTGACAAACCATGTCTTCCCACTGCCTCTTCCACCTCTTTCCTCCACCTCCAGGGAAGCTGCATTTCCATAAGACCATAAGACCTCCTTCCAATCAGGCACTGATTTGTCAATGCTGGAATCTTTCCTGTAATACCATGGGCTCCTAGCTTGTTAAACAGCCTCAAGTGTGGCACCTTGTCACAGGCCTTTCGAAAATCCAAGTACCCAACATCAACGTATTCACCTCACTCTATCCTGCTTGTTCTTTCTTCAAATAAAAATAGCCGAATATCCTGCCACTAATTCAATATGCCAGCAACAACCTCCGACAAATAAGAGACCCCCTGAATTTAATGTTTCGAGTTTTTCCATCGCTCACTGATTGGAAACGATTGATGTACGTGCAAAGTAAATGCGATATCAGGCAAATTCACCAGCGGGAAATGGTCTAACATGCAAATGATGGCGTTGTGATCCTGCAATTTGCTTCCAGTCAGTGAAAAATATACTGAAGGGGAAGGGCATCCATATCTTGCTGTCAACTTTGACCGGTTGTTATCTCTGGGAGTTAGCAATCTCGCCACAGCCGCTCCCCTTTGCCCATTACCCGAAGTTTACAACTGCGGACAACTGTTAAAGATGGCTTTTAAATGGGCCAACTTAAAATCAGTGCAAGCCCAAGCTAAGGGGGGCCCAATTAAATCTGGAGAAAGGGAATGTCTGCTGATCAAAAGAGAACATCATTCCAAATGCATAATATTCCATCTGAGTTGAGAGCGCCCTTGCTTCTGCTCACTCTGTGCAATAAACCCACAGCGATCTTTGCCCTGAGCTGTCGCTGGAGTTTATAATCTGACAATAAACTGGTCCCAAGGTTAACAATAACTCAAAGCGACGGCACCAACCGAACGGAACCAGGATGCGGGTTATGATTCCTCTCTGGAGGTGGTAAAACGTCGCGCACTGAAGTATTAATTCTAGTTCGGACCACAAGTTAGAAAGACTCATTCAAGCAAGGTGAGTCTTTGTGTGGTTTAACACAAGCGTTGTGGAACAGGGTGTGGCGTTACATGCTGAATAGACTGAAGTTCTGGTTTATGAGCGTGTTATCAACTGAACATTGCTCAGGGTGTGTTCACTTACTGTTAGGGACATAAAATTCAGACACTCGGATTCACTGAAACCAGACCCAGGAGTCCTGCATCAGGTAGGAACATGGACTGTATTCGGGAATGTTATGGTGTTTTAATAATCCTACTTGTAACGGCAGTATTTCTAATATTTCCACCATATCAATATTATCATTGGAATTGCGCGGCTTCACGGATCTGTGTGCTCGGTTGTGTTTTTTAGAGAAGACGAGGTAGATCTGACAGTGATATTTGTATTGACAAATAATGTGTAATTCTCACTGACCGTAGACAAAAATAGCAAATTCGACACTCAGTGGGCGCTTTACTATGTACCTCCTGTACCTAATAATGTGGCCACTGGGTGCATGTCCGGGAGCATCTGCTGCTGTTACCCGTTCTCTTCAATGCTGACCTCTACTCTGTGTTCGCTGGAACTCGATAAAGACGGGGAGCTGATTGTATGCGCTGTCATTTAGATGAAGGTGAGGAGATTTTATCCGCTGGTGTTTAGATAAATGAATAGATCCATTGCAAGGGATAATGAACATCACGCCGATTCTGAACAGGAATGCATGTTTGCTACTGTAGGGGGAGCTGAAGCAAAAGGAGATAGATCGGGTTATTTTTTCTGAGCGAGAACTGGTTTATCTTTGAAATTCTCTTCCTCAAAGGAAAAGAGAAGCAGAGCTTTCTTTCAATGCGTTTAATTCCGCTGAACACAGATTCTGGACAGACAAGGGAGTTAAGTGTTGCCGACGGTCGCAGGGATGTGTCACTGAGATCACGGTTCAGCTGTGATCATAGACAATGAGGGAACAGGACTGACGGGGCGAATGTCCTGTTACTAATTTACTAATCAGGATTCCCATTAATGATCGGATGTACAGTTGTAACTAATAACACGGCCATTTAGTGCATTTACCATTTATACGGGCCCTGAACTATCTCGAATTTGAATATGGATGAGATTTGGTGCTGACTTGTGCGACTTTCCTGTTTCCAACAACAGGTTGTCGCTGACAAGGCAGTTTGGGGTAACCTGGAGAGAGAGACTGTCACTGTTCCTTCTGAGCTGCGCCGGTGTGCGGCTGCGCAGTGATTAAAATGCTCGCGTCACGGAGCCTTTGTTGCAGCGCAGATGGATTATAATGCAGCTGGAAAAAAGTTCACGAAATCTGAGAGTTTTTCTTTGTTGCATTATGATTTATCATATCCTTCCATTAATAGATAAATACAAAAGTATATATTTTTTGTCAGTCCATTCTAAATATTCATAGATGCGCATTACAAAAAAGATGTCGCCCTTTTTTTCAGGCCGTGTGAACATTTCTGGCTCAGAGCAATGGCTGATCCACGCAGCGGCAAAAATAGTAATTTAGTGGGAACGCTGGAGACTGGATCATGTTAGATTTTATGCATATTAATCACATTTGAATATGATACTTTACTGTGCTTCATCATGATACTTCATTTTGGTATCTTATTTTCTATTATTAGCTAGCTTGCCTTCATATTTCACCTTTTCTGTGCTTATTCCTTTTTAATTGCCTTCTTTTAATTATTAAAAGCTGCCCGATTCACTAGCTTCAACTATTTTTTTCTATCTAGGATTTCATCTTAAATCAGAATGTAGATAGTCTAACAAAAGCAGGAGCTGTACTGAAACTGATGTTGGGTAATTATGTTAGCTAGATATCCGACCATTTGGTGGGTGAATGGTTAGGGCAGTACTCCTGAAGTTTAAGAGAGCTATAGAGAAGGAAAGTGTAGACTTTGCGGGAGAGTAAAGAATTGGGACAGGGTAAATTACTAATTCGCTAAACAAGAACTATGGAAAGTAAATGGGAGACAACTGTTTGTGGTGTTACATATCCCGTAACTGGGTGTCTAACCAGCAGAGAAAGCAGTATCCGTTGGAGTCTGGTGGTACTATTTTCAAAGTTTTTATTAGTAAAATACACAAATCAATATCAATAATGCAAATATATAGATAATACACGTTAGCAATACTAAACCTAAAAGTGTGGGTATAATAATAATCAATAATAAACAAGCTCTATCAATGTCGAGTGGATAATGAATTGTCATTTGTGAATATAAAGTTCAGTTCAGTTCATACAGGCTGAGGTAGTTGTTGGTGGTTTTGTTGTAATTGTTGGGGAGAGAGAGAGAAAGAGAGAGAGCGAGCGAACAGCGACAGCTACAGTTAGTCAAACCTTCCTTTACGTTCTTGATCCGTCGATGTGTTGTGGCCATTCAGGTATGACCCCTCTGTACTTCAACTAGACCGTTCTTCTGTGGTGGACTCGTCACTCTGGCGTGAGTGGACACACACACAAGCCCCCACCGGCCCTGCTCTAACACTATGAGTTTTACTGACCGATCCCTTTGTTCGATCTCCGATGCCCCACACCTTCACGTGGGTTCCAACACTCAAGCAGCGCTCAATAGTGTGTCTCCTGGTGTGTCTAAAGGGTGTCTCCCCAGACCTCACTTTTATCCCTACTCACGGGGTCTCAGTTGTCCATCAATTTTGAATGGCTGTGTCCATCAAACCAGCCCACTCCGGCTGTCGACTGAAGAATTTTAATGAACAGAATGGTACAAGATAAACAACCTTCTCAGAAGCCATAAGTCTTTCAGAATTCATAATATGGTGGATCAACAAGTCTCACTCCCCTGCTTTATCTCTCTCTTATCTGCAGCAGATGTTCCAATTCCAGCATGTTTTCTCTTACATCTCTCTCTCTCATTAGCAGCATAGCAACAGTAATGGTTTGTGTTTCTCCAAAGGGGGGGGGGGACATGGGCAACTCTGCACCCTTCTGCCCGTCAGAGCTGTCATACTTCATAACACCCCCATACTTCTTAGAATTTTCACTAAGGTGAAAATTAACTAATACAGCGTCTTACAGGATTACAGAGTTTAACAAAAATACAGAAGTGTTCTTAACTACAAAGGTAATACAATTATACATTCAACTTAGCATCAACTTTAATATGTTCTATCTCAACATCAAATTCCTGTAGCATCAGACTCCAATCCAACAACCGCCCACCTCCTTTATTTTCGTCAGCAAAAACAAAATACCAAAGGGCTGTGATCCTAGTCCAAGTGCACACTACAAAATGTGAACCAATGCTTGTGTAACTATACTGTGGTACATTACAGCAGTTTGTGCAAATACCAATCTCCATTTTACTTTCAAACCCAACAGTCAATCTTCCATGGTGTTGTCTTGATTATTCACATGCTTTGTCAAATTCCCTCAAAACCAGATCCTGCCATTCAACGTGGCACCTGGTCAACCTTTGCCCCTTTTCCACTTAACTCTCACATGGTTAACTTGCTCACCAGTGTTGAATAGGCCTTCACATACTCCTTTCATAGGAGTTATCTTATCACCAATGTTTTCCAAACTTAGCCCATTCTCTGAACTTCCACACAATTCTTTATTTTTGAGCAAGTCATTAATTCTATTTCAGGACCCTTCATTCTATTATTTTTCAGTTTAACATCCCTCTTTGTCAAAACAACACTTTTGGTTCTGTCTCTCCAAATCACCTCCTTGAATAACATCAGGCAGTTGTTTACCTTTAAATTCCAAAACAAACTGTAATTGATTCACAGGCACCTTCTTAACAAGCCAGTTTTCCTTCAGCCTGGTTACTGCTTCTAAAACCAATTCAGACTTTACATTTTCTTTATTCAATTTAGGAACAACACCTTTCCCTTCTCCTTCAATAATATTCACATCACCAGTTTTCATCTCCTCACTAAATTTTAACACACCTTTTAATACAAACAACTGAGAATTCTTACTTTCCACTGGTACCAAGGTTAACCCTTTCTTCACTAAACCAAGTCCATCTGAACCAAAAGGACTGCATTCCTTTTCAACTAAATCAGATACCTCAGACCTTTTCTGAGCTTCAACACTAGGTTCAGTATCCTCTGACTCCACAGGTACTTCAACAACCTGAACACAAGCAAACAGGACATCTGCCTCTTCTGGGCTTCCAATACCATTCCCCTTTTCAAATTCAAAGTTCCCCTGATCCTCCCAGTTATTCTCTGGGCAACTCCCATCCGCAGTAAACTCAACCCTGCGGGTTTAAAACAACTTCATCTGCTAACCCAGCAGACTTCTTCAAGGTAATGGCATCCTTTTCATCTAGGACTGCCCTGACATCATTATCGGGAACACATTTAAATACTTCAACTTCTTCAAACAGTTCTGTCAAGCCAGACAGATCATCCGTGTCCAACCGTGGACCTTCTAACTGCCTCACCTGTTTCTCATCCTTACTCTGTGCCTCTATAAATTCCCTTTTGGCTAAGGGTAAATCTACCTCCTCTCTTTTACCTTCTTTCACCTCCCTATTCTCCGCTTTACCATCCCCTAACCCCTCTAGATACAGGGTCGGTAAAAACGTCTCAGCCAAATCAACAGTGGACTCATTTAAACTGTCTTCTTTCTCAGCCGCCTTTCTCGACATGCTGCGAGTGATTGCGCATGCGGGATAGATCTTAGAATCTAGGGGCGGGTCCTCAGCACTCACAGGCTTGCTTGTCAGCTTCACTGCTGAACACACGTCACCACCTGCTAAATCATTACCAAGAAGGACGACCACGCCGTCTCTCGGTAATTCTGACTGCACCCCTACTTCAACAGGTCCAGATGCCAGGTCACATTTTAAAGTGATCCTGTGCAAAGGTACAGCTTCTGTCCATTTTCCGATGCCTCTTAATACCACCTCTCCAGTTTCAGGACCGAAATCTAGCACCTTACTTAGGATCAATGACTGGTCAGCCCCAGTATCCCTCCAGATTCTCACTGGAACTGGGGTTTCTCCTTCTTTCATAGACACCGTCCCTTCCGAAATAAATTTCTGACGGCCCTCTCGTACTCTATCTACCTTTACCTACCTCGTTGATCTGCTGATCGACTCAATGCAACCTGTAGGGTTCGCCGTTTTCCCCTTTTCCTGTCCCCTTCTTCGGAGCAAAGCACTTAGATGCAATATGACCAACCTTTCCACAATAATAATAGGTAAAGCTAGGAACCTTCCTGCCAGCCTGCTTGCCCTCCTCCTTACCTTTACCACTAGCTCCCGGCTTATTCTCTACCTTAGCCGGTGGACTTTCTCTACGGTCACTACTGCCTTTCTGGTAACTCTTTTTTGGGGGAAACTTTGTCTTGTGGGTTAGGGCATATTCATCTGCTAACCTGGCAAATTCCGTTATAGACTTATTCGACTTCACGTTCAGATACGTCCGGATATTATCCGAAGCACAACCTTTAAATTCTTTAATCAGAATTAACTCTGTTAAATGATAGAAATCCTCCTCCACCCTTTCTGCAGGGCACCAGCGATCCAAGAGCACACCCTTCTCATATACAAACTCTGTAGACGTTTTCTTCCACAGTTTCTTTAAATCTCTGAAGTTTTGTGTATACGCTTCAGGTACCAACTCGTAGGCCCGAAGGATAGCCTGTTTTACTTCCTCATAGTCCTCAGACTCTTCCATGGACAATGCCGCATATGCCCGTTGAGCCTTTCCTTTTAATACACTTTGTAACAACGCCACCCACTGATCTCTGGGCCACTTCTAATTCACGGCCACCTTTTCAAAATGCAAGAAGTAACTATCAACGTCCATCTCCTCGAACGGAGGTACTAACCTAAACTCCCTACTAACATTAAACTTCTCCGCTCGGTCTGCCCCGCTACCCACATGTTGCCATCTCTCCCTCTCGAACTGCCGTTGTTTCTCTTCCTCCTCCATCCTCCTTTCAGTTTCCTCTTTCTTCCTTTCATCTTTCCTTTCTTCCTACTCCGCTTCCAGCTGCCTCATCTGAAGTTCATGCTGCCTCTGCTTCTCCTTCACAACCAACTCAGCGCTTTCGTTCTTCCTTTTCGCCTCCAACTCCTTTAGCAGGATCTCATACTCCATTTTCCTCTTCTCCATCTCCAACATTACTTTTTTCCATCTCTAACTGAGCCGCCCCATCAACTGGTTTCTTCTCAGGGAACAGGTTCAATGCATCAAGCGCGAACACAGCCTTGGATGTATAATGCTGGGCTATGGCCCTCTGTATCTCCCACTTTCTCATCGGCGATTTCACCGCCGAGAGATTTAATCGTCTCGCAACACTCACCAATTCCACCTTCTTGGCATTCTCCAATGCCCCCCAAAGTCAGGTTCTTTATAAATTTGTCTATTTCCATCTCTTCTGGTTCCCGTCTGGTAACCTACGCAACCAGATCAGATAATGGACTTATAGCTCAATTAACTGGACCCCCAATTTGATTTTAAAATCCCGGACGAGCCCCCAATTTGTGACGTAACCCCGTAACTGGGTGTCTAACCAGCAGAAAAGGAAGTATCCGTTGGAGTCTGGTGGTACTATATTCAAACAGTTTTTATTAGTAAAATACACAAATCAATAACGATAATGCAAAAATATATATATATATATATATATATATATATGTGATACACGTTAGCAATACTAAACCTAAAAGTGTGGGTATAATAATAATCAATAATAAACAAGCTCTATCAATGTCTAGTGGATAATGAATTGTCATATGTGAATATAAAGTTCAGTTCAGTTCATACGTGCTGACGTAGATGTTGGTCGTTGTGTTGTAATTGTGTGTGAGAGAGAGAGAGAGAGAGAGAGAGAGAGAGAGAGAGAGAGAGAGAGGAGAGAGAGAGGAGAGAGAGAGAGAGAGAGAGAGAGAGAGAGAGAGAGAGAGAGAGAGAGAGAGAGAGAGAGGAGAGAGAGAGGAGGTAAACAACCCTTTCAGAAGCCATAAGTATTTCAGAAGTCATAATATGGTGGATCAACAAGTCTCACTCACCTGCTTTATCTCTCTATTATCTGTAGCAGATGTTCCAATTCCAGCATGTTTTCTCTTACATCTCTCTCTCTCATTAGCAGCATAGCAACAGTAATTGTTTGTGTTTCTCCAAAGGCGGTGGGGACATGGGCAACTTTGTACCCTTCTGCCCATCAGAGCTGTTCATCCTTCGTAACACTGGCGTCCACATCTGAGATGTGGAGGGTGTTTAAAGTCCATCTGCACGGAATATAGGACGCGTATATTCCAGTATGATGAAATGACAAGATCGGCAGCGTCAGAGAACCTTAAATATCGTGAGAAGTGATGAATTTAGTCAAGGAGGAAACAGAAAAGTATGTAAAGCTCAGGAAGGTCGAATCAAACAGAGCCCTCGAGAATGTGTGTGAGGTCCTTAATGAGTAACTTACATCAATATTTACCAAGGAGAAAGACAAGGAGGATAGGGAGACCAGTGCGGAGAGTACAAGTATACACAGGCATTTTGAAGTAAGGGAGGAGACAGTGTTGGGTCTCTTAGAGTGCATTAAGGCGTAAAAGTCTCCAGGCCCTGATGGGATATACAACACGTTACAGAGAGAGGCAAGTGAAGAGATTGCTGGGGGCCTTGACCAATATACTTGTGACCAGCCTAGCCACAAGCAAACTCCTGGAGAACTGGCTAGTACCTCATATTGATCCGTCATTCAAGACGTGATCCAAGGAATAATCCTGCTGAAAATTGAAACTGCCGAGATTCAGTCGGCTATGAACCAAGTGCTGATAAATGGGACCAGTGTAGACAGTGAGTGGATGGTCAGAACCGTTACGGCCTGCCAAAGGCTGTTCCCGTGCTGTGTGATCCACCACTCCGAACACGCTGAATTAAAGATGGTGGCACCACAAGGCATTGATTTCAAAACTCCACATCCCTCTCCAATTTGAAATGAACCAGACTGAACCCCTTTGTCACCACTGCGAATATCTGTTTCTGTCAAGGTAACATACAGATTGGACACTTCAGCTAAACAACTGGCAATTGATGAAGTTCCTTAGTCTTCTTCGATTAATGTTGCTTCCTTACAGCAAAGCTAACCCTCTCACTGTGTCAGAATCAGTGGTTTAAACCTGCTCCAAACACTATGCTTTCATCTGCACATTTCCCTGCACATTGTAACTTGAACCATCTCACTGAGGGTCTGATGGGGACACAACCCCCTGCCCTCAACACATGTGATCACATCTCCCCTGCTTCTGACATTTCCAATTCCCTCAGAATGGTTTTCTGATTCAGTCTGAAGGTTATGGTCCATTCACCTCGCTCTCAGAGCTGACAAACCATGTCTTCCCACTGGCTCTTCCACCTCTTTCCTCCACCTCCAGGGAAGCTGCATTTCCATAAGACCATAAGACCTCCTTCCAATCAGGCACTGATTTATCAATGGTGGAATCTTTCCTGTAATACCATGGCTCCTAGCTTGCTTAGCAGCCTCAAGTGTGGCACCTTGTCACAGGCCTTTCGAAAATCCAAGTACCCAACATCAATATATTCACCTCTCTCTATCCTGCTTGTTCTTTCTTCAAATAAAAATAGCCGAATATCCCGCTACTAATTCAATATGCCAGCAACAACTTCTGACAAATAAGAGACACCGTGAATTTAATGTTTCGAGTTTTTCCATCGCTCACTGATTGAAAACGATTGATGTACGTGCAAAGTAAATGCGATATCAGGCAAATTCACCAGCGGGAAATGGTCTAAAATGCAAATGATGGCGCTGTGATCCTGCAGTTTGCTTCCAGTAAGTGAAGAATACACTGAAGGAGAAGGGCATCCATATCTTGCTGTCGTCTTTGACCGTTTGTTATCTCTGGGAGATAGCAATCTCGCCACAGCCGCTCCCCATTGCCCATTACCCGAAGTTTACAACTGCGGACAACTGTTAAAGATGGCTTTTAAATGGGCCAACTTAAAATCAGTGCAAGCCCAGGCTAAGGGGGCCCAATTAAATCTGGAGAAAGGGAATGTCCGCTGATCAAAAGAGATCATTATTCCAAATGCATAATATTTCATCAGAGTTGAGAGCGCCCTTGCTTCTGCTCACTCTGTGCAATAAACCCACAGCGATCTTTGCCCTGAGCTGTCGCTGGAGTTTAGAATCTGACAATAAACTGGTCCCAAGGTTAACAATAACTCAAAGCGACGGCACCAACCGAACGGAACAAGGATGCGGGTTATGTTTCCTCTCTGGAGGTGGTAAAATGTCGCGCACTGAAGTATTAATTCTAGTTCGGACCACAAGTTAGAAAGACTCATTCAAGCAAGGTGAGTCTTTGTGTGGTTTAACACAAGCGTTGTGGAACAAGGTGTGGCGTTACATGCTGAATAGACTGAAGTTCTGGTTTATGAGCGTGTTATCAACTGAACATTGCTCAGGGTGTGTTCACTTACTGTTAGGGACAATAAAATTCAAATACTCGGATTCACTGGAAACAGAATCAGGAGTCCTGCATCAGGTAGGAACATGGACTGTATTCGGGAATGTTATGGTGTTTTAATAAGCCTACTTCTAACGGCAGTATTTCTAATATTTCTACCATATCAATATTACCATTGAAACCGCGCGGCTTCACGGATTTGCGCGCTCGATTATTCTGTATGTGTTTTTTCAGCGAAGACGAGGTAGATCTGACCGTGATATTTATATTAACAAATAATGTGATAATTCTTACTGGCCGTAGACGAAAATAGCAAATTCTACACTCAGTGGGCGCTTTACTATGTACCTACTCTACCTAATAATGTGGCCACTGAGTGCATGTCCGGGAGCATCTGCTGCTGTTACCCGTCGGCTTCAATGCTGACCTCTACTCTGTGTTCGCTGGAACTCGATAAAGACGGGGAGTTGATTGTATTCGCTGTCATTTAGATGAAGGTGAGGAGATTTTATCCCCTGGTGGTTACATAAATGAATTAAACTTATGCTGGAGACATCGAACATCACCTGGATTCCGAACAGGAATGTGGGGAACATGTTTGCTGCTGTAAGGGGAAACAGTTTTTTTTTTCCCACTGAGGTGGAACTAGTGCCTCTTTTCCTCAAAGGGAAAGAGAAGAAGAGTTTTCTTTCAATGTGGTTAATTCGGCAGCGCACAGATCCTCGACAGACAAGGGAGTGAAGTATTGCAGCCGGTCGCAGGGATGTGTCACTGAGATCACGGTCCAGCTGTGATCATAGAGAATGGCGGAACAGGACTGAGGGGACGAATGTCCTGTTACTACTTCGATAGACCAGTAGCACATTCTGACAAATAAGAGACCCGGTGTATTTAACATTTGATGTTTTTCCTTCGATCTCAGACGAGGAACGGTAGATGTATTTGTAAAATAAGTGCAATGCCTGCCAAATTGGCCAGCGGGATATGGTCATAATTTCATATGATTCTAGGTTGTCATGGTAACTTGTTTCCAGTAAGTGAGCAATAAACTGAAGGGAAGGGCGTTCATATCTCGCTGTTGACTTTGACCGGTTGTTATCTCTGGGAGATGGTTATCTCGGCACAGTTGCTCCACAATCGGCCCATTATTGTAATGGACCAACTGCGGACTTCTGTTAAAAATGGTTCTTTCTGAACAGGCTGACCTTCAAGTCAGCTCCAGGCAGCCGGGGCGGACTTAGGGAATGCCCAGTGTTCAAAAGGAAATATATATATATAAATGAATCCAAATGCATAATATTTTACAATCGCCCTTCCTTCTGCTCTCTCTCTGTGCAATACACCCACAGCGATCTTTGTCCTGAGCTGTACCTGGAGTTTATAATCCGACAATAAACTGCTCCCAAGGCGAACAGTAAATCAAAGGGACGACACCAACAGAACCGAACCAGGATACGGGTTGTGCTCCCTCCCTGGAGCAGATCAAATTTTCGAGAGAAAGGTAATCATTGCATCGGGCAGTGAAGTCACACTCTTGGCTCGAACCACATGTTAGAAACGAGTTTTTGCGTTTTTCACTACAAGCGTTGTGGAACAAGGTGCGGCGTTACATGCTGAATAGACTGAAGCTCAGGTTTATGAGCGAGTTATCAACTGAACATTGCTCAGGGTGTGTTCACTTACTGTTAGGGACATAAAATTCCGATACTCGGATTCGCTGGAAACAGAATCAGGAGCCCAGCACCAGGTAAGGACAGGGTCATAGGGGAAATGCTATGGTGCTTTATTACGACCACTGGTCGCCCTAGTAATGCTAAAGTTTCTATCAGTTCAATATTGTCCTTAGGGTTGCGTGGATTAACGGATATGTGTGTTTTATTCTGTTTAGCAAAAACATTGTATATCTGGCAGTGATATTTCTGATAAAAATTCCTGTAATAAATCTCACTGACAGTTGATAAAAGTATGGAAGTCTACACTCAGGGGCACGTTTTTATGTAGCCCTGTACCTAATGATGTGACACTGAGTGAATGCTCGGGGTTTACTGCGGCTGCACCCCGTCCACATTCAAGGTTATGCGTTCAGTGACGCTCTTCTGCACGCCGCTGTTGGAGCGCATGCTTACTGGATTTCTTGCTGCCTTCCTGTCAGATTTAATCAGTCTGGCCAATCTCACTGAGCTATCTCATTAACGGGGCCTTTAGCCGCTCGCTGGATGTTCCTTTGGTTTGTTTCCGGTCCATTCTCTGCAAACCGAGAGATTTATACGTGAAAATCCAAGTAGCTGATCAGTTTCCGTAACACTCAGACCACCCAGTCTGGCACCAGCAATCACTCCACGGTCAACAGACAATAGACAATAGGTGCAGGAGTAGGCCGTACGGCCCTTCGAACCAGCACTGCCCTTCAATGTGATCATGGCTGATAATCTACCATCAGTACCCTGTTCCTGCCTGCTACCCATATCCCTTACCTCCGCTATCTTTAAGAGCTCTATCTAACTCTTTCTTGAAAGCATCCAGATAATTGGCCTCGATTGCCTTCTGAGGCAGAGCATTCCATAGATCCACAACTCTCTGGGTGCAAAGGTTTTTCCTCAACTCTGTTCTAAATGGCCTACCACTTATTCTTAAACTATAGCCTCTGGTTCTGAACTTCCCCAACATCGGGAACAATTTTCCTGCCTCTAGCGTGTCCAATCCCTTAATAATCTTATATGTTTCAATCAGATCCCCTCTCATCCTTCTAAATTCCAGTGTATATTCCGGTCAACGTCACTTACATCGCGTTTGTTTCCTATTCAGTTTTTTGGCCTGAATAACAAGTGAACTCGTTGACCGTACCTGCATGTGTTTATGCTTTGAGCTGCAGGCAGATGATTAACAGATTCGTATTAATGAGCTGGTATAGAGTTGTACCTAACAAAGAGGCCATTTAGTGCATTTCCCATTTAGGCAAACCTCACCCATCTCGAATATGAACACGGATGAGATCTGGGCTTGATTATTGACGATTTGCATGTTTGTAACAACAGCCTGTCGCTGGCAAGGCAGTGGACAAAACACTGTTATAAGGTGGGGGTAATCTGGAGATAGAGACACGTCACTGTTCCCTCTAAACTGCGCGTCTGCGGAACCAAAATGCTCCCGCGAACGGAGCCTTTGTTGCAGCGCAGATGGAATTAACCACTGCCAGAAAAACGTTTACGAAATCTGACAGTTTTTCTTTTTTGTACTGAATTTTAATCCTATCCTTTAATTAATCATTAAATCAAATTAATGTTTCTTTCTTGTCAGTCTTCATTCTAAATATTCTTAGATACACATTACAAAAAGATATATCTACGATGTTGTTCTTTTTTTGAGGCTGTGTGAAAATAAAAAAATGTTTTTCTCTTGTATGTCTTCATCCTTAAATATTCATAGATGCATTTTACAAAAGAGGACACATCTACGATGTTGTGCTTTTCTCAGTCCATGTGAAAATTTCCGGCTCAGAGCAATGGTTGATCCATGTAGCTGCAAAAATAGTAATTAGAGGGAACATTGGAGACCGAACCACGTTACATTCTATGCATATTAATCACGATTGTATATGGTACATTATCGTGCTTCCTGTTATAGAGGAGATGTTAAAAGTCAATAGAGTGGACAAATCAGTTTCACCGGGAGCCTCTCTGGTATCCAGGAAATAGTAATGAATAACGCAAGAAAAATTAATAATAATTTCGCCTTGTCCGTGGGAGCGGTCTGTGAGGCAATGAGGCTCAAGTGCTTAACAATACAGAACTAACGTTGAGCAGCGAATACATAGAATGTCCATTTACTATAAATTCAAGAGCTTTTCGTTTTCGTTTCTCGAAATATCACTATTAATGCCCCGATAATCACTTTTACTACCTTTTCAGAACACCGGGTGTAGTACCTCCCCCATTATAGGTATGAGCAGGGATGAGATCTGGGCCAAATTGCGCAATTAAGCGTTCAGCATATCACGCATCATCCTGGATAATTCCAGTTCTGATACTGGGTCTTCCACAGTGTCTTGTTCCACAGATCCAATCTGATGTACCGAGTTTCCAGCACTTTATAAGAGGACGCAGGAATATGGCATTGGGGCGGAAAAAAATCAGCCATGATTGAATGATGGAGGAGACTCGATGGACTGAATCACTTCATTCTGCTCTGATATCTTATCATGACTGAATGATGAGTCCTTCATATCCCGTATGAGGATTTGTGACGTGTGAGGGACAATTACAGATTTGTTCAATGAGATCTTTTTATTTGTCTTCAGCGTTTAAATTTCAGTGAGATTCGCTTTTGAAAAAATTGAGCAGAAATATTTTTTTCCCTTTGTATTGTTAAGGTGCTTCATTATCTCTCTGGTTAAAGTTAGACCTGCGGTGAGAGATTTATTGGAAGAAAAGCCCACAGCTGGAAAGAAGCCACGAATGAGAACGAGGGAACAGCGACAAGTGAACCAGCCCGAGGAGTGAGAGTACCAACTGAAGAGAACCCTCTGACTCAGAGTTTTCATTGATTCAGTCAGGAGAAAGTTTGGTGAGTCTCATTCACTCGAACACTGGTCCTGTAAACATTACATATGTGTACAAAGGAAGGTACGAAATAGGTGGAATTCCTCTGTCAGTCCCAGTTGCAATCACTCCAGGTCTGGCAATGTGCTTTCAGAAGCCCAGCTCTTTACAATCAATCACATTCTCTGAGTGTTTGCTCATTTGAAGGTGCTGCATCATCTGAAGTAGCTTTTGGTCAGTTCTGATGTTTCCTTGTTACGTTATAATCATCTTAAAATGCGTTGACAATTTCCTCCCTTTATAAGAAGCCCCAAGTGTGTCGTGTTGTAGTGATTGTAGAAATGTGGAATTACCATGAACTGCAGCAACATGCCCTTGATCCCATTGGCTATTGCAATCTACAGTGATATACTTACCCTCGAATATATCGTCGCGTAGGCCTCTGCTGAGAACAGACCATTTATAAAGCAAAATATCCCAACACTGCATTTTATTCAGTCCTAACTAGCACATGGCAACCCATAATTTACATTGACATACCTTGGCCTCATCAAGTACTTTTCTGCTAATTACATTGTCAGAACCTGTGAAGGTGACATGAAGCAGAGGTGGAAATTCAAAGTTATGTTTCCATGGATGTTGTGCATGGGACTTCAGTAAAGCCTTTGACAAGGTGTCACATGGCAGCTTGGTCTCGATGATCAGGTCCCATGCTGTCCGGAGAGAGCAAATTGGATGTATTCAAAATTAGCTTCAAGGTAGCAAGCAAAGAGTGCTGGTTGAAGGTTTCTCCTCGCAATGGAGGCGAGTAATTAACGGTGTGCCGCGAGGCTACAAATTGGGACCTTGGATATTCGTTATTTCATAGCAATGATTTGGATGCGATTACACAAGGATTACTTGACTGGTAATTTCGCAGAATGCACAACATTAGTAGTTGCTGTTCACAGAGAAGATTATCGTAGCATTTAGGGGATCTAAATGGACAGGGGCTGGTAAAGAGATTGCAAAGCCAATCTGATCAGCAGCGGATTCATGCAGATGTTGGGGATCATGTGGAGGAAACAGACAGAGGAAGTGGATGAGCCAGGTGCAGTTGCATAATTCAAAAAGCAGTTGGGGTGTGTAGATGGAGTGAAGAGGCCAGAAGGGAGATGGCCCCATCACAGGAAATTGTGACCATCTCAGTTGGCACTGTGGTTGGCATTGTCTCGTTGGGCTGAACGCTCTGAATTTGCATTGTATTGCTCTGTGACTCTGTCAGCAGATGCGCCAGGTATCAGTGGACAGATATGGTGTGGCAGTGGTTACTAACAGGGAATGTTTGGTCCCCATGCCAAATGCTGCAGGGGATGGAAATACTGTCATATTTGCAAAGTAGTCGTACTCTCTGACTCACTGTCTGCTTGTTGTGAAATTTAGAGCCTCACCAGCAGGTGGAGCTGTCCTGCAGAGCGAACAAAGTGTAAGCAAGACGACGACAATCAACAATCGCCAGTCAGAATCAAAATGGACAAAGGTATGATCACAGGGATCTTTGAATTAAACTTTTATCGCGTTTGTACACACTAGTTCAGGTGAAAAAAACTGACAGAGGTGTTAACAGTGGATAGAAAAGTTTCATCAAGCAGTGTCATTTATCCCACTGGTAAAGAGGCCTTGAGTAATTGATCAACCCAACAGTTCCAGCGCAGGGACCTGACACCAGTAATGGTCGAATCACTCCGCTCATCATACAAAGCTTCAGCTGAGTGAAAGGAGCAGGGGCTCCTGAATCAGGTGGTCGTGAGTGAAACACAGACAGGAATGTGACAGAGATCTCGTGGTTTATGTGAATGTTCAGGGTCAGGGTCCGTTTTACCTCCAGACAGGCCCTGATATGTAAGACATCTTCAACTTTCATTTATAAAATTCAGAAGCAGATGATAGGAGCATTTCCGGGATTTCCGAGATTCTATGATAACACAGCATTTCAGGTTTTGGAAGGAAAGCTACCAACTCCCCCCTGGTTTTTCTTGCCTGCTACGCAAAGGAGGAGGGGTGTCACCGAAATCTGTTTTCTGTAGCGGAGCGGAGATCATTGCCGGTGCTGGGAATGGCTGAGGATCAGGAGGCAGCTCATTGTAGATACATTTGTGATCTGCTTTGGAGTTTTAACACCCCCAGTGAATGTCTGGGCTGTGGAGAAATGGTGACCCTGAGTTTCTAAATATTTCCCTCTTGATATGATCTTCTACCTGAATTTAAATTCCCAGGATCTTGGCTGGGAAACCCGGCATAACCAATGGCCAAATGTCTCTGTCACCTGTAGACATTGTGATTGTGCTCAAATCTGAGATTCCAGCTGGAATAAAAACGATGCTCCAGCCTGGAAACGGGTCCTTCAGCCCATATAATTCATGCTGATCTAAATGTCCCATTTTCCTGCAGTTTCCCAAATTTCCCTAGTAAACTTCTTCTCCCCTTTTTCCTGCCCACATGCTCTCAATTTTGTAATTTTATTTGTGTTTGCGGCCTCCTCTGGATGCATTTAATTTATACCCATCAGCCACCACGTGAAAAAATGCCCCTTTGGTCCCTTTTAAATCTCTGCCCTCGAGTCTCAGACTTCCTTACCCGGGCAAAAGGACTGTGACCATCTACCCTATCTGCACCCCTGATTACTGTGTGTGTGTGTGTGTGTGTGTGTGTGTGTGTGTGTGTGTGTGTGTGTGTGTGTGTGTGTGTGTGTGTGTGTGTGTGTGTGTGTGTGTGTGTGTCTGTGTGTGAGAGAGATCACCCTTCAAGCTCCTGAGCTCCAGGGCAAGCTGTCCCAGCCCAACCATATAACACAAAAAACAACACCCTAGCCCAGTACCGTAGTGTTCATTCTTCACTTCATACTTTCCAGCTTCATCACCACCAGATTAGCAACTGCAACTACACACAAAGCTCTATAACCAAGACTTTGCCAATGACATTCATAGTTGTTACATGATGATCAGCAGGTGGGGGATAAGATGGGAACCAGGGGAGAGGTCAGCATAGATCGTAAGGGAATGGTCAGCCTGTGACCCCGGGGACCGGACGACGTGCGTCTCAAGGGAATGGTCAGTCTGTGACCAAGGGGACTGGAGAAAGCAACTCCAGTCCCCTTGTCCAGTCTCCAGCCCCTCGTGTGACAAAGCAACTGGAGAATGTGTGATCCAGCAGACTGGACCATGTGTAATCCCGTTGCTGGTCTTTGTGTGACACAGACTACTGGACAGTTAGTGACCGAGGGAGATTTTAGCTTGTGGAAGATAATCACAGTGATATTTCCCAGGATCACCGGACATCGGTGCATTATGATCCCGTGGTCATCCGTGTGTTCAACTGCTGTGATTAGTATTAGTGTGCCGATCGTGCTATTTTACTGGGAGTAAATGTGTCCAGTCACCGGCTTATCGGGATGGTCACCTGACAGGGTGTACAGTTCACATTAACCAGCACAGTTCCATTCCAAATCTGGTCAGCCTGAGTCTCGGCTCCATTGCAATCTGAATCAGTTTTGCTCAGATCTAAATCATACTTGTATAACCTGCAATTCATTATTTATTTCATGTGGAAAATTGAAACTAGTATGGAAAGTACTGAAGAGGATTTTACCAGGCGGATCGTCGAGGGAAGATGATCGGGACAGGAGAAGCAAGGTACCAAAGCTGGGTCAGATTGAGAGCGATGTCCCAATGGAATGCGGTCCGGCCGCAGAGAAGGAGGAGAAAATTCAGCCCAGAGACACCGATCAGGTCCCTGGAACCAGCACAAGTGAGGCGACTGCCTGTCAGCTCGGAAGCTCATTGAACACAAAACTGTCAAGTCCCCAAGAAGGAGCAGGTGAGTGAAATATGAGGGTGATGTGCTCACAGAATGCGGCAGGGTGGAGGGTAAAGGGGAGGCCTTGTTGGAGGGTTGGTCAGAGGAGAGGGAAAATGTGTGGGTGTTGTACATGTGGTGCACTGGGCAGCCATTACCCCACTACAGGAAATGTACTACTTGCTCTGAGGATTTCCAGGATGTGAATTGGAGGAAATGCAGCTGTCCAGATGAGGAGAGTGTTTCCGGGATGTGTATCAGGGGAAATGTATTCGCCAGGATGGAGAGAGTAACTTCGGGAAGCGAATATTACCGACAGTCCCAACATTTATGCCCATCCAAATTTAAATAGGTGAATGGGTCTGATGGGGGATGGACTGGTTTATATTAAATGTGGTCCTTCTATTACGTAATGCCTAGAACATTGTTGGGTAGGCTTTAAGGCAAGTGTTACATTCAAGTCAAGTCAAGTCACTTTTTTATTGCCATTTCGACCATAACTGCTGATACAGTACATAGTAAAAATGAATCGTTTTTCAGGACCATGGTGTTGCATGACACATTACAAAAACGAGACTGAACTACGTAAAAAAAAACAACACAGAGAAAAGAAAAGAAAAAAAACACACAACAACTACACTAAACTACACACCTATCTAGGACTGCATAAAGTGCACAAAACAGTGCAGACATTACAATAAATAATATACGTGACAATAGGGCAGTAAGGTGTCAGGCCAGGCTCTGGGTATTGAGGAGTCTGATAGCTTGGGGGAAGAAACTGTTACATAGTCTGGTCGTGAGATCCCGAATGCTTCGGTGCATTTTCCCAGATGGCAGGAGGGAGAAGAGATTGTATGAGGGGTGCATGGATCCTTTATAATGCTGCTGGCTTTTCGGATGCAGCGTGTGGTGTAAATGTCCGTGATGGCGGGAAGAGAGATTCCGATGGTCTTCTCAGCTGACCTCACTATACGCTGCAGGGTCTTGCGATCTGAGACGGTGCAATTTCCCAACCAGGCAGTGGTGAAGCTGCTCAGGATGCTCTCAATACAACCACCTTAGAATGTGATGAGGATGGGGGGGTGGGAGATGGACTTTTCTCAGCCTTCGCAGAAAGTGGAGACGCTGCTGGGCTTTCTTTGCTATGGAGCTGGTGTTGAGGGACCAGGTGAGATTCTCCGCTAGATGAACACCAAGAAATTTGTTTTGTTCACATTCAGAGACAGGCTGCTGGCTCTGCACCAGTCCGTTAGCTGCTGCACCTCCTCTCTGTAAGCTGACTCGTCGTTCTTGCTGTGTGTTGCAGCACAGTCGTGGGTCAGCAGAGAGAACAGCAGTGGTCTGTGCACACAGCCGTAGGGGGACTCCGTGCTCAGTGTGATGGTGTTGGAGATGGAGAATTAATCCAATTTTGTATCTGCAGGCAGGTTCAAGACACGGTTTATTTGTTGAGTTGTGTGAGAGCGGTGGAGACGAGGGATATCTGCGTCCAAGCCAACATTTTCCTTTTTATATTCACAGAGCCAGAGTTTACAATCTCCGACCTCCTGGCACAGGGGGAGGAATATCGACTGTACCAACTGACAAAGTTCTACAGAGACAGACTCAAACAAGCAATTGAAGAAAAGGTTGAGAGACTGGGTTGGATGTTGACAAAGGAGGGACATTTCAGTAGAGAAGAAAATGAGGTGAGTGCAGTTCGTGTATTGTCACGGATCTGCTGGTATCAGAGGGAATAGTGATCAACATTAATCTCCTTTACGTTTTAGGAGATCGACTTGGGAATGGAGACTTTGATCTCTGACTTGTCTCTCGCAGATCTGGTTTCAGTTTTTAAGGTGGGGAGCACTGGGAACTGCAGGTTTAGCATCACCTTTTCTTGTATCACCTGCTGTATTTATCAATGTGAAGTAAGAGCAGTGGCTGCATATCTGGACTTCCAAAAGGCATTCGGTCTGAAACTAATTTCAAATCTTGGCTGAACCGTCGGTTAGCTTCACCTCATCTCATTAATCCAGGATGAGTATTAAACTGTCAATTGGGCCAACCGGCTTCACTGCGGTACCTGAGGGAGGGAAACCAGCTAACCACAGCTTGTCTTGGTTCCGTGAGTTCCCAAACAATGTGTGGCTGACTTGTCATAGTCACAGCAAAGTACGGTGCAGAAACAGGCCTTTTGGCCCATCTATTCCATGACAGACTACAGAATCTACTTATTCCCATTGACCTGCACCGGGCCATGGCGCTCTATACGCTCATTACGCAAGCATCTATTCAGAATTCTCTTAACCACTTGCACTACTTGCACTGCTAGCTAGTTTCGCACTCTCACCACCCTCTGAGTAAACCGGTTTCACTTTTGTACCCTTTGAACTTGTCACCTTTCACCCTTTGGTGATAACCTCTTGTTGTAGTACCTCTTTACCTCAGTACAAAATGCCTGCTTGCATTTATCCTACCTATATCCCAATGTAATTGTGTACACTTCTATCAAATCTCCCCTCAATCTTTCATGTTCCAATGAAGAAAGTCCTAATCAGTTCACTCTTTTCTTATAACTTAGGTCTTCCAGTCCAGGTAACATCATTGTAATGTTTTTTCTGCACTCTTTCAAACTTATTTCCATCTGTCCTGCAGGTAGGTGTGCAGAACAGCACATAATATTCAAATTAGGTCTCTCCAACGTCTTATACAACATCATATCGTACACGATATTTTCATTTACCAAGGTTAATGCGCTAAGAAACTTTCTTTCAGAGCCTATCAACATTTGCTGCCACTTTCAATGGCTTATGTACCTGTATTCCCAGATCACTTTGTTCTACCGGTCTCTCAGTAAGATCTACCCTGATTGGTCCATCCAAAGTGCTACATCTTGTACCTGTCTGCATTAAATTGCATCGGCCCCTTTTAAACACATTCTCCGGTTGGTCCAGACCTCACCGCAAGCTCTTGTAATCTACCTCTTTCTCCACTGCTCCTTCCCAATGTTGGAGTCATCAGCAAATTTGCTGATGCTCTTAACCGTAATTTCATCCAGATCATTGATATAGATGACAGACAACAACAGGCACAGCACCAATCCCCGTGACACTGCACGAGATACAGGCGCCAATCAGAAATGCAACAGTCTATATTGACACTCCGGATTCTTCCGAAAAAGTTAGTGTCTAATCCAGTTTACTACTTTATCTTGAATGCTAAGCAACTGAATCTTCCAGACCAACCTCCTATACGGGACCTTGTTAAATACCGTGCTGAAGTCCATGTAGACAACATCCACAACCTTGCCTTCATCAACTTTCCTGGTAACTTCCTCGAAAAACTCTGAGATTGAATAGATGTGAAAGATCACGCACAAAGCTGATACCTTATGACCACAAACATCAATAGTTTGATCTAAAAGGGCAGAAGAAAGCACAAAACATAAAATAAATCTGGTGACTAGCTGATATCTCATGATCCCAAAAAATCAACAGGTTGTCCTGAAAGGGAAGAAGATCAATAGGATTTCCTGAAAGGGAAGGGGCAAACAAAAAAAACTGCTAACTTGCTGAATATCTAACTAATGAGAGACAGGGACACACCATTTCAGGTCACTCTCCTTGGAGCTCACAAACAGTGATTGTCTTGTCCTGGATCTGACCTATTCAGCCATGAGTGGTATTAGAAAATCAAGTGTGTTACACCCGTGAGTAACTCTGTTCTCGTTGGGATTCATTGGCGCTGTCTGTAATGAATCACACAGGCATTATCCAAAGGCAAGATGGGTAATCTGTAAATATGATGCTGATCTATAAATTCATCATCTGGAGACGTCTGCTTTACTGGTTAAATTTCTTTCACAACAGTTAATCGGGAAGCCCATGCCTGCATTCAGGAAGTGATCACCATTTTACGGTATGAGTGCCAGGCAGTAACCATCTCCATTATAATACAGCCGCACTGACATTTCTTAATCTTCTTTTGTCTTTACACATCATAAGAACATAAGGCATCAGAACACAATTGGCCATTAGGGCCATCGATTCTGCTCCGCCATTACATCATGGGTGATTTACTATCCCTCTCAACCCCATTCTCTTGCCTTCTCCCAGTGAACTTTGCTGACCAGACTAGTCAAGAAGGTATCACCCTCTGTTTCAAATATACCCAATGAACTGGTCTCCGCAGCTGTCAGTTCCAATGGATTCTGCAGATTCACTACTCCTCCGCTAAATAATCTCCTCATTTCTGTTCCAAATGGACGTCCCTCTAATCTGAGGCTGTTACGTCTGGTTCTAGACTCCCCCACGTAAAAACAACATCTCCACATCCTCTCAATGCCTTTTGATATTCCGCAGGTTACAATTAGATTCCCCCTTATCCTTCCACACTCCAGCCAGTACAGGTGCATCCAGGAACCATTCCCATCAAAATCTGGTTTAATATCACTGGTTCTGTTGGTTTAGATTCCTCTCTGGATTTTTCACAACGCCATCACATATTTTCTCTGATCAGGGGATCAAAATATGCGAGTGCGGTCTCGCCGGTGCTTGTTCTTATATTCTGATCCTCTCGAAATGAATGCTAGCATTGTATTTGCCTTTCCTAACACCGACTCAAACTGCAAGGAATCCTGCACTAGGTCTCCAAAGACTGTTTACAACTCCGATTTCTGAATTTTCTCCCAGATTCAAAAAAAGTCTACGTCTTCATTATTTCTGCTGAAGTATATGGCCATGTCCCTCACAATACTACATTCCAATTGCCACTGATGTGTCCATTTTATCATCGGTCCATGTGGGACACCCGGTCAAAGGTCCTTGGGAAGTCCAAGTAAACAACTTGCACTGACTCTCCGTTGTCGACCCAGCATGCTGTTCTCTCAAAAAATTCCAACAGTTCTGTCAGGCAAGATTCCCTTCCATGGATGTTGGCCTTTTTCTTATCATGTGCGTCCAAATACCCCAAAACCTTATCCTCAGTTATCGACTGCTGACATTATCCCAAACGCTGATCAGACTAACTAGCCTATAGTTTAAAATGATCAGTCCTCCGGAACCATTCCAAAATCTAGTGATTCTTGAGCGATCATTACTAATGTCTCCACAATCTCTTCAGCCTCCTCCTTCAGAAGCAATCGGGTGAGTTGATCTGGACTCATCTATCTTCAGAACTTTCAGCTTACCAAGCGCCTTCTCCGCAATAATTGCAAATACACTCACTGCTGCCACCTGACATTCTCAAATATCTGGCACGTTCTAGTGTTTTTACAGTGAGGACTGACGCAAAATGCCGACTAATACCTTCCGGCATTTCCTTGTCCCCTGACAGTACCTCTCCACTGTCATTTTCAAGCAGCCCAATATCCACTCTCCTCTCTTTCAATCTTCATATATCAGACGGACGTTTTGGTAAGCTATTTTACATTATTCTCTAAACTACCTTCCTATTTCATATTTTCTCTAATTACGGTTTTTGAATTGCCTTCTGTTGGTTTGTAGAAACATCCCAGTCCTCCAGCTTTCTACTATATTTTGTAATACTCTGTGCCCTCTCCTTTGCTTTTGTGCTGCTTTGACTACCTCGTCAGCCACGGTTGATCATCCTCCCTTTAGAATAATTCTTCATCATTGTGATTGTTTGTCCTCTGAGAAACTTCAGCCATTCCTGCTCTGCCATTGTCCCTGTTAGTGTCATTTTCAAATTTATTATTGCCCAGCTCCTCTCTCATGCCGAGGTAATTCCTTTATTCTGCTATAGCACTGATACCTCTAACTTTACCTTCTCCCTTTCAAACTGCTGGCTGAGTTCTGCTATTTTATGATCACTGCCTCTTAAGGGTTTATTTAGCGGAAGCTCCCTAATCAAATCTGGTTCAATACACAACACAGAATCCAGATCCGCCTTTCCTATAGTGGGCACAATCATAGGCTTCTCTCAAAAGCCATCTCATAGGCATTCTATAAATTCCCTCACTTCAGATTCAGCACCCACCTGATTTTCCAAAGATACCTGGATATTGAAACTCACCGGGAAAATTTTAGCATTGACCTTTTTCCATGCCTCTCCTCTCCCCCGTTGTAAATTGTAGCCCACATCCTGGCTACTGTTAACACGCCTGTATATAATTTCCATCAGGGTCATTTTACCTACGCAGTTTCTTAACATCCACATCGTCTAATCCGACATCACCTCTTTCTCGGGACTTTTCATTTTTAACGACAGCAGTTTCGACCCAACACTTTCACCTACCTGCGTATCCTTTCGATTCAATATTTATCCTTGGATTTAAGCACCCAACTATAAACTTTTGTCAGCCACGACTCAGTGATGCCCGCCATCCATTTGTTTTTGCTCTCTCTCTCTCCCCTCTCTTCCGTTCTTGTTGTCACATCTTGTTGATGTAATGCTGCACATTGACAGATCAAGGAAATTAATCACATTGCATCTACTGCAGGGTGTCAGGAAATCCTTATTCTTACACACTATTGATTTAGAATTTCCTTCAGTTACTGTTTCTCTGTTAATGACTGAACCCAGAGAGGATGAGGTAACAGCCCAGTGACTGCATCTGTTCTGAAGCTACTGGGGCCATGAACAGATACTTTCCTGCACATTCTCCATGTCTGTCTGTCTGCTCCACAATAAGTCCATTGTTTCCTTTTGTAGAAAGTCACTGAACTGACAGAGAAGGGAAACCGGCCAGAGAGTTCCAGACTCTTCCTCAGTTTGGTGAATGGCAAAGGCTCCCAGGCCCGGAGGGCGATGTGGGAATCCTTTCTGATGTGGAGGACTGAGTTACCGAAGTTGGACAGAATACTGAGGGAAATACAAAAGCTCGGTATGTTAAAACCACGCACTGAACACAAAGGAACATTGAGATAAACATTTTAGTTATTTTAATTATTTTAGCTCTGTTTCCATGGATTTTTTAAAAATATTTAAACAGGTCCTGATCCACAGGAATACATGAACATCGGCCAAGGTTTATCTGAATTACCCACTCAGCTGATAGGTGAGTGATCAAACGCACAGTTCAAACCACATCTCAAGTGTTAGTCTGTGTCTTGGCAAAGCCTGGGAATCAAAATTCGCCATTAATCATTTGCTGATCTCTGGATTCAAGTAACAATTCAACGAATCTCTCTTTGCAGCCTGAATATTCTACAATATATTTTTCTATTAATCCAGCTGTTGGTTCTGCTGAAGCTTTCATTCCAGGTCCTAACTCTCTGGGAATCCCAACACACCCCAGGCAGGCTCCTGATACACTGTATGACCCAGTCCAGATGACTTTTCTATCTTCAGACCTTTCATCTTCCAAGCCCCTTTTCCTTTGTAATAGCACTACACGCAATTCTGTTTGCTGATGTTCTTTACCTTTTGGAATTCTGCCAGTGACTTGCACAGAGTTTGACTGGCATTTCCTTTTCATCCGTTACAGCAACTACAACAGCAGTTTCTAGTGTTCCGATATCGACCCTCTCCGTTCTTTTACTCTTTATATATCCGGGAAAGAAAAAATATATACTTTGGTATCCTTTCTTATATTATTGACCATTTCCTTGCATTTCCTGCACATTCATGTATAACTAGGAGCATCTATAACATAGTTGCCTCCGACATGACCCTAGTCACTAGACTCTAGACACTAGAATACTACAGTACAGGACAGGCTCTTCCGCCCTGGATGTTGTCCTGACCCATGTATTCCTTTAAAAAGAGTACTAAACCCACACTACCCCGTGACCCTCTATTTTTCTTTCATCCATGTGCCTGTCCAAGAGGTTTTTAAATACCCTTAATGTTTTAGCCTCCACCACCATCCCTGGCAAGTTGTTCCAGGCACCCACAACCCTTTGTAAAAAAACTTACCCCTGATGTCTCCCCTAAACTTCCCTCCCTTAACTTTGTACATATGTCCTCTAGTGTTTGCTGTTGGTGCCCTGGGAAACAGGTTCTAGCAATCCACCCTATCTATGCCTCTCATAATTTTTTAGACCTCTATCCAGTGCCCTCTCATCCTTCTACGCTCCAAAGAGAAAAGTCCCAGCTCTGCTAACCTTGCTTCACATGACTTGTTCTCCAAACCAGGCAACATCCTGGTAAATCTCCTCTGCACCCTCTCCATAGCTTCCACATCCTTCCTATAATGAGGTGACCAGAATTGAACACAATACTCTAAGTGTGGTCTCACCAGAGATTTGTAGATTTGTAATTTGGCCTCTCTACTCTTGAACTCAATCCCCCTATTAATGAAGCCTAGCATCCCATAGGAGTTCTTAACTATCCTATCAACCCGTGCAGCGACCTTAAGGGATGTATGGATTTGAACCCCAAGGTCCCTCTGTTCATCCACACTCTTAAGTAACCAACGATTAAACTTGTCCTCAACATTCTGGTTTGTCCTTCCAAAATGCATCACCTAACACTTATCCGGATTGAACCCCATCTGCCAGTTTTCTGCCCAAATCTGCACCCTGTCTATATCCTCTTGTAACCTTCGACACCCTACAGCTCCATCCACAACTCCTCCAATCTTCATGTCATCCACAAATTCACTCACCCATTCTTCCACCTCTATTTTATAAAAAATCCCAAATATCAGGGGTCCCAGGACAGATCCCTGCGGCACTCCACTAGTCACCGACCTCCAGGCAGAATACTTCCCTTCCACTACTACCCTCTGCTTTCTTCCTGTAAGCCAATTATTTATCCAAACAGCCAAGGTTCCACTTATCCCGTGCCTCATGATTTTCTGGATGAGTCTCTCGTGAGGGACCTTGTCAAATGCCTTGCTAAAATCCATGTAGACCACATCTACTACCATACCTCCGTCAATTGCTTTTTGTTACTTCTTCAAAAAACTCAATTAGCCTCGTGAGGCACGACCTTCCCTTCACAAAGCCATGTTGACCCAGACAGTAAATTCCAGGAACCCACAACTCTGTTAAAAAACTATCCACAATTGCTGTAAATTTACCCCATCTCACCTTACCCAAATGCCCTCTGGTATTAGACAGCAGCCATATAGGAAACTCATACAGGACTTTGTGATATGGTGCAACTCAAACTACCTGCGTCTCAATATCACCAAGACCAAGGAGATGGTGGTGGACTTTAGGAGATCTAGGCCTCATATGGAGCCAGTGATCATTAATGGAGAATGTGTGGAGCAGGTTAAGACCTACAAGTATCTGGGAGTACAGTTAGACGAGAAGCTAGACTGGACTGCCAACACAGATGCCTTGTGCAGGAAGGCACAGAGTCGACTGTACTTCCTTAGAAGGTTGGCGTCATTCAATGTCTGCAGTGATATGCTGAAGATGTTCTATAGGTCAGTTGTGGAGAGCGCCCTCTTCTTTGTGGTGGCATGTTGGGGAGGAAGCATTAAGAAGAGGGACGCCTCACGTCTTAATACACAGTGTCCTGCATAGTTCCAAACCAGATCAACATTAACATCCTCTGTTAATGATGCAAACAATGCTTCAAATAGAGTGAAATGTTGTTGTAACGGGAGTGCAGTCAGAACTGCAATAGGATATTCAAGATTCAAAAACTTTATTGCATTCCAACCGTACATCAGCTCTGCAGGGTAGAATGAGACAGCGTTTCCCAAGAGCAGTGCAATCATAACATAACAAACGCAACACTAAATAATAAACACAACAATACGTAATAAAACGCAACAGCCACATGTCGCTTTAAATCAAGTTAGAAGTGTCCAAAGCAGAGTTAGGTATAGCAGCTATTTAGCAGTCTGACTGCCTGTGGGAGGAAGCTGTTTAGTAGCCTTGTGGTTTTAGTTTTGATGCTCCTGTAACGTTTACCTGATGGCAGAAGAACAAATAGTTCATGGAGAGGGTGTGAGGGGTTTTTAATGATGTACCGTGTCTTCTGGAGGCATCGACGTTGAAAGAGGTCTTGGAAGAAGGAAGGGATACCCCAATAACCTTCTCTGCTCCCCTAACCACCCCCGCACTGCAGCTGGAGTACCAGGTTGTGATGCAAAAGGTCAGCACACTCTCAACCACGCCTCTGTAGAATGTAGTTAAGATGTTAGTGGGGAGTGATGCTTGTTTAAGCTTCCTCACAAAGTGCAATCAGGGGAATGTTCACCTTCACAAATAACTAGAACCAGAACATGAGGATTGGACATTTTCAGGGATATCCATTGCTGTCAATTCCGTGTCTGCGAACAGAATTTTACTTTCTGTCCTAATATCCATGGAAGCATTGAATTTATTCATGTAATCTCAAACACTGAAATACCGTTATAAAGTTCTTGGTCAGATGAGCCATTTAACGTTTTGAATATGTTCTGTGTTCCCATGGAAGATGTTCAACAGAAACACAAGGAGACTCTGCGGGCACAAACTGAAACACTGAGAGTGAACACGATCCTGATGACGGAGAAGGTGAAGGTTTTCCAGCTGCTTGATCGATACGCTGAGCTCACGGTCATTTCTACTGTTCGAGATCGGACACTGGTGGAACATGAGCTGCTGGCAAGAGGCAGAGACCATGAGGATTATAGAGAGAAACAACTCCGCAGACAGCTGGAAAAAATCCGTACTGATCAGTTATTCCAGAGCAGCTTTTCCCGGAGTAAATCCAAATCTGGGAGTTCAGCAGCAGTGGCCGGAGTCCCGGGGATCGGGAAAACAACGATGGTACAAAAGATTGTTTATGACTGGGCCATGGGGAAAATATACCAACAGTTCCAATTTGTCTTCAGCTTCAAATTCCGGGATTTAAACTCCATTAATTGTACAATAAACCTGAAGGAACTGATTCTGGATCAGTATCCTTACTTTGGGAATATCCTGAGAGAAGTCTGGAAGAACGCACAGGGATTACTGTTTATATTCGATGGTTTGGATGAATTCAATGACAAAATTGATTTTGCTGACAGTCGGAGAGACACAGAACCTCAGTCCATATGCACTGATCCTGAATTCAAGTGCAAGATGTCTGACATTGTGTACAGTTTAATCCAGCAGAATCTTCTCCCAGGGTGTTCAGTGCTGGTGACCACCCGCCCCACTGTGTTACATTTATTGGAAACAGCAGAAATCAGTGTCCGGGCTGAAATCCTGGGATTTTCCGGTGAGGAACGGAAGGAATATTTCATCAGACATTTTGAAGATCAGACGGTGGCAGGAGCTGTTTTCAATTATGTGAAGGAGAACGAGATCCTGTACACCATGAGCTACAACCCCTCCTACTGCTGGATCCTCGCTCTGGCACTGGGCCCCTTCTTCACAAAAGGAGTCAGTGACCCGCGGCGAGTTCCCAAGACCATCACCCAACTATATTCCTACTATATTTACAACATCCTGAAAAACCACGGCCGTGAGATTGAGAACCCCCGTGATGTATTACTCAGGGTTGGTCAGATGGCCTTCAGAGGAGTGTCCCAGATGAAGATTGTGTTTACAGATGGAGATTTGGTCAAATACAGTCTGCAGCCTTCCCAGTTCCTGTCCGGGTTCCTGATGGAGCTTTTGGAGAGAGAGGATTCTGCCCAGAGCGTGGTGTACACATTCCCACACTTCACCATCCAAGAGTTTGTAGCTGCCGTCGCACAATTCCTGAATCCACAACCCGGGGATATCCTGAAATACCTCACTGAAGCACACAACACGACAGATGGGCGATTTGAGGTATTTCTCCGTTTTGTTGCTGGTCTCTCCTCCCCAATGACAGCTCGGGGCCTGGTGGAGTTTCTGGGTCCATTTCCTCATGAAACAACCTGCCGGGTGATTGACTGGGTGAAGGAGGAGGTTAAACGCCAGAGTGGAAACTCGGCGAGTGAAGCTGGTAAAAGGAGCCTCCTGAACACATTGCACTACCTGTTTGAGTCTCAGAATCGTGAAGTGGCTCAGGACGCACTGGGATCTGTGAAAACACTTTCATTCAGTAGAATTACACTGACCCCGATTGACTGCGCGGTCCTGTCTCATGTCATCGGACTCTGTGATACAATAAAACACCTCGACCTGGGGAACTGCCACATTCAGTGTGAAGGAATCCAGCGGCTGGGACCCGGGCTGCACAAGTGCCAGGAGTTGAGGTAACTTGAATTATCTCTCACTCGGAACTGGTAAACTGTTCTATTGTGTCATTTCAATGTAAAGAGATTTGGGTTAAACTGTGATAAATCAGATTGTGAAGAATTGTGACAAATGCCCAGGGGATCGGTCAGTAATTCCCCAAGGACGGAAGGGTTCTGTGGTTCCTTGTGAAGGGATGTTGGAGACTTCATCAGATCAGTGAACAACGACCATTGGTTTAACGGTAGTAAATCACAGGAATGGCCGTGTTTCCTGCTGCCTGTGACACGTCCATTGACAATGTCCCTTCTCACTGTTCCTGACACCCAGACCGACACTGACTGCAGCAGGTGGGTCAGAGATTCACACCCCCTTCCCGGTGAAGGACAAGAGACCGTCAGCAGACTGTCCCAGTGAGAAGGAAAGAAATAGCATTGTGAGATTGTGTTCCCCTGCCCTTGATAGTGTGTGACTTTGCTCACTACCAGATACACAGAGAGCGAGGCCGCATCTCCTCTGGGGCTCTGTTCAGACCCAACACACACGTACAAAAATTTTCTGCATCCTCTCGTCTTGTAGGATTATCGTTTACCCTTGGAATCCTCCTGTGGGACTTTTTATCCCAATCCCCCTTCGATTCTTAGGGATCTCGTCCCCATCCCCATTCCTCCTGTGGGCTCTCTATTACCCTTTCATCATCCTCCAGTGGAATGTCTTTTCCCCACGCCCTTCCTGCTGGATCTTTCTTTGCCATGCCCCTTCTTCCCATGGGATCTCTCTTACCCATTCTCTCCCTCCTGTGTGTTCTCTCTACCCCATTCCATTCCCTCCAGTGGTATCCCTTCCCATCCCCCCTTCCTCCTCTTGGATCTCTCCTCCCCTTCCTCTGGGATCTCTTTTCCCCATCCCCGTTCATCCTGTCAGATCTCTTTTCACCATCCCCCATCCGCCTATGGGATCTCTCTTCGCAAACCCCCTTCATCCTGTGGGATCTCACTTCCCCATCCCCCTCCCTCCTGTTGGATCTCTCCTCCACATTCCCCTTCCTCCTGTCCGATCTCTCTTCCCCATCTCCCTTCCTCCTGTAGGTTCTCTCTGCCCCATTCCCTTCCCTCCAGTGGTATCCCTTCCCATTCCCCTTCCTCCTGTCGTATCTCTCTACCCCATCCCCCTTCCTCCTGTGGGATCTCTCTTCCCCATCCCCCTTCCTCCTGTGGGATCTCTCTTCCCCATTCCCCTTCCTCCTGTGGGAACTGACTTCCCCATATTCCTTCATAGAATCGTAAAATCATAGAACACTACAGCATAGAAAACAATCCATTCGGCCCTTCTGCTCTGTGCCAAAACTTTATTCCGCTAGTCCCATTGACCTGCACCCAGTCCATAACCCTCCAGACCTCTCCCATCCATGCATCTATCAGATTTATTCTTAAAACTTAAGAGTGTGTCTGCATTTTCCACATCAGATGGCAGCTTGATCCACACTCTCACAACTCTCTGAGTGAGGACGTTCCTCCTAAACCTTTCCCCTTTCACCCTGAAGCCAAGTCGTTTTGTAATTTATATCTCCTAATCCGTGTGGAAAGAGCCCATTCTCATCTATCCTGTCTATACCCTCGTAATTGTGTAAACTTCTATCAAATCTCCCCTCATTCTTCTGCGCTCCAAGGAATAAAGTCCTAACCTGTTCAATCTTTCCTTGTAACTCAACTCCTGAAGAGCCGGCAACATCCTCGCAGATCTTTTCTGCACACTTTCAGTCTTACTGATATCCGTCCTATAGTTCAGTGACCAGAACTGCACACAATACTCCAAATTTGGCCTCACCAATGTCTTATGCAACCTCACCATAACATTCCAACTCCTATACTCAACTTTGATTTATGAATGCCAGGATGCCAAAAGCCTTCTTTACAACCCTGTCTCCCTATGACGCCACTTTCAGGGAATTATGTATCTGAACTCCCAGATCCCTTTCTTCCTGCGCACTCCTCAGTGCCCTACCATTTACTGTGTATGCCCTACCTTGATTTGTCCTTACAAAATGGAACACCTCACACTTGTCTGCATTAAATTCCATCTGCCATTTTCTGGCCCATGTTGCCAGTTGGTCCAGATCCCTCTACAAGCTTTGAAAGCCTTCCTCGCTGTCCACAACGCCTCCAATCTTAGTGTCATCAGCAAACTTGCTGATCCAATTCATCACACTATCATCTAGATCATTGATATAGACAACAAACAACAATGGTCCCAGCACAGATCCCTGAGACACACCACTAGCCACAGGCCTCCAGTCTGAGAAGCAATGATCCACTACCACTCTCTGTCTTCTCACACACAGCCAATTTCGAATCCAATCTACAACCTCTCCGTGGATACCTACTGTCTGAACCTTCTGAACTAACCTCCCATGTGGGACCTTGTCAAAAGCCTTACTAAAGTTCATGCAGACAACATCCACAGCCTTTCCTTCATGTGCATTCTTGGTATTCTCCTCGAAAAACTCTACAGGATTCATTCAACACGATCTGCCATGAACAAAGCCATGCTGACTATCTTTAATCAGCCCTTGGTTGTCCAAATCCTTGTATATCCGATCTCTCAGAACACCTTCCTATAATTTACCTAATACCGATGTCAGGCTCACTGGCCTGTAATTACCTGGTGTACTTTTGGAGCCTTTTTCAAAAAGCGGAACAACATGAGCTACCCTCCAATCCTCCGGCACCGCACATGTGGCGAAGGACATTTTAAATATTTCTGCCAGGACCCCTGCAATTTCTACACTAGTCTCTCTCAAAGTCCGAGAAAATATCATGTCAGGCCTGGGGGATTTATTTACCTTTATTGCTGTAAGGCAGTAAGCACCTCCTCCTCTTTAATCTCTATATGTTCCATAAAACATAGAATATTACAGCACATTACAGGCCCTTCGGCCCACAATGTTGAGCCGACCCTCAAACCCTGCCTGCCATATAACCCCCCACCTTAAATTCCTCCATATGCCTGTATAGTCGTCTCTTAAACTTCACTAGTGTATCTGCCTCCACCACTGACTCAGGCAATGCATTCCACGCATCAACCACTCTCTGAGTGAAAAACCTTCCTCTAATATCCCCCTTGAACTTCCCTCCCCTTACCTTAAAGCCATGTCTTCTTGTACTGAGCAGTGTTGTCCTGGGGAAGAGGCGCTGGCTGTCCACTCTGTCTAATCCTCTTAATATCTTGTACACCTCTATCATGTCTCCTCTCATCCTCCTTCTTTCCAAAGAGTAAAGCCCTAGCTCCCTTCATCTCTGATCATAATGCATACTCTCTAAATCAGGCAGAATCCTGGTAAATCTCCTCTGTACCCTTTCCAATGCTTCCACATCCTTCCTATACTGAGGCGACCAGAACTGGACACAGTACTCCGAGTGTGGCCTAACTAGAGTTTTATACAGCTGCATCATTACATCACGTCTCTTAAACTCTATCCCTCGACTTATGAAAGTTTAACACCCCATAAGCTTTCTTAACTACCCTATCTACCTGTGAGGCAACTTTCAGCGATCTGTGGACATGTATCCCCTGATCCCTCTGCTCCTCCACACTACCAACTATCCTGCCATTTACTTTGTACTTTGCCTTGGAGTTTGTCCTTCCGAAGTGTACCACCTCACACTTCTCCGGGATGAACTCCATCTGCCACTTCTCCGCCCACTTCTGCATCCTCGCAATGTCTCTCTGCAATCTTTGACAATCCTCTGCACTATCTACAACACCACCAACCTTTGTGTCGTCTGCAAACTTGCCAACCCACCCTTCTACCCCGACAACCAGGTCGTTAACAAAAATTACAAAAAATAGAGGTCCCAGAACAGATCCTTACGGGACACCACTAGTCACAACCCTCCAATCTGATTGTTCTACCTCCACCATGACCATCTGCCTTCTGCAGGCAAGCCAATTCTTAATCCAACTGTCCAAACTTCCCTGGATCCAATACTTTCTGAGTTTTTAAATAAGCCTACCCTGCGGAACCTTGTCAAATGCCTTACTAAAATCCTTGTAGATCACATCCACTATACGACCCACATCTATATGCCTAGTAACCTCCTCAAATAACCCTATCAGGCTTGTTAGGCACGATCTGCCCTTCACAAAGCCATGCTGACTGTCCCTGATCAGACCATGATACTTTAAATGCCCATAGATCCTATCACTAAGAATCTTTTCCAACAGCTTTCCCACCCCAGATGTAAGGCTCACTGATCTATAATTACCTGGACTATCCCTACTACCTTTTTTGAACAACTGGACAGCATTCGCCTCCCTCCAATCCTCCCGTACCATTCCCGTGGACAACAAAGACATAAAGATCCTAGCCAGAGGTACAGCAATCTCTTCCCTTGCCTCGTGGAGCAGCCTGGGGAATATTTCGGCAGGCCCCGGGGACTTACCCATCCTAATAACTCCAACACCTCCTCTCCCTTAATATCAACATGCTCCAGAACATCAACCTCACTCATATTGTCCTCGCGGTCATCAAGTTCCCTCTCATTGGTGAATACCGAACAGAAGTATTCATTGAGGACCTCGCTCACTTCCACAGCCTCCAGGCACATCTTCCCACTTTTATCTCTATTCGGTCCTACCATCATTCCTGTCATCCTATTGTTCCTCACATAATTGAAGAATGCCTTGGGGTTTTCCTTTACCCTACTCGCCAAGGCCTCATGCCCCCTTCTTGCTCTTCTCAGCCCCTTCTTAAGCTCCTTTCTTGCTACCCTATATTCCTCAATAGACCCATCTGATCCTTGCTTCCTAAACCTCGTGTATGCTGCCTTGTTCCACCTGACTAGATTTTCCACTTCACTTGTCACCCATGGTTCCTTCATCCTACCATTCTTTATCTTCTTCAGCGGGACAAATTAATCCCTAACATCCTGCAGAGATCCTTAAACATCGACCAAATGTCCATAGTACATGTCCCTGCAAAAACATCATCCCAATTCACACCCGCATGTTCTAGTCTTATAGCCTCATAATTTGCCCTTCCCCAATTAAAAATTTTCCTGTCCACTCTGATTCTATCCTTTTCCATGATAATGCTAAAGGCCAGGGAGCGGTGATCACTGTCCCCCAGATGCTCACCCACTGACAGATCTGTGACCTGACCGGTTTCGTTACGTAATACTAGATCCAGTATGGCATTCCCCCTAGTCGGCCTGTCAACATACTGAGAGAGGAATCCATCCTGGACACACTTAACAAACTCCGCCCCATCTAAACCCTTGGAACTAATCAAGTGCCAATCAATATTAGGGAAGTTAAAGTCACCCATGATAACAACCCTATTATTTTTGCACCTTTCCAAAATCTGCCTCCCAATCTGCTCCTCGGTATCTCTGCGGCAACCAGGGGGCCTTTAGAATACCCCCGGTAGAGTAACCGCTCCCTTCCTGTTCCTGACGTCCACCCACACTGACTCAAAAGAGGATCCTGCTACATTACCCACCCTTTCTGCAGCTGTAATTGTATCCCTGACCAGTAATGCCACCCGTCCTCCTCTATCCCCACCCCCCCTCTATCCCTTTGAAAGCACGGAAATCCAGGAATATTGAGAATCCATTCCTGCCCTGGTGCCAGCCAAGTCTCCGGAATGGCCACTACATCATAATTCCATGTATATATCCAAGCTCTCAGTTCATCACCTTTGTTCCTGATGCTTCTTGCATTGAAGTACACACACATTAGCCCTTCTACATTACTACCTTTATACCCTTTATTCTGCTGCTCTTTCCTCAAAGCCTCTCTATGTGTTAGATCTGGCTTTACTCCATGCACTTCTTTCACTGCTCTATCGCTCTGGGTCCCATCCCCCTTGCAAATTAGTTTAAACCCTCCCGAACCATGCTAGCAAACCTACCTGCAAGGATATTGCTTCCCCTCGAGTTCAGATGCAACCCATCCAATCTGTACAGGTCCCGATTTCCCCAGAAGAGATCCCAGTGATCCAAAAATCTAAAACACTGCCCCCTGCACCAACTCCTCAGCCACGCATTCAACTCATCCAATTCTTACCATCACTATCACGTAGCACTGGCAACAATCCTTAGAACACCACCCTTGAGGTCCTGTTCTTCAGCCTTCTGCCTAGTTCCCGAAACTCACCCTTCAGGACCTCATCCCTCTTCCTGCCTATGTCGTTGGTACCAATATGTATCACGACTTCTGGTTGCTTTCTCTCTCGTACCAGAACGTCATGTACCCGGTCAGACACATCCCGGACCCTGGCACCCGGGAGACAACAAACCATGCGTGTTTCCTTCTCACGTCCACAAAATCTCCTGTCTGCTCCCCTGACTATATAGTCTCCAATGATGACAGCTCTCCTCCTCTCCGTCCCACCCTTCTGCACCACAGGGACAGACTCAGTGACAGAGGCCCTGCCACCGTGGCTCACACCTGGTCGGTCGTCCTCACCAACAGCATCCAGGACGGTAAACTTATTATTCAGGGGAATGGCTACAGGGGTGCTCTGCACCTCCTATCTACTCTCCTTCGTTTCCCCCCCTCGGACTGTCACCCAAGGACCTACTTCCGGCAGCCTAGGTGTGACTACCTCCCTGTAGCTCTCATCTATGTCTGTCTCATTCTCCCTTATGAGTCGAAGGTCATCCAGCTGCTGCTCCAGATTCCTCACACGGTCTTCCAGATCGCCCAGCCGCAAGCACTTCTGGCAGATGTGACTCTGCGGGAGAGGGGAGTTCCCCCAAGACTGCCACATCTCACAGGAGAGGCACATCACTGACTCAGGAGGCATTGTAAAGACCTGTCAAAGCCTCAAATCTCCACCCAGTCACTGGCCGCTTTCCACAGGCCGCTCAGCTTGAGCTACCCCTCTATTTATTTGTTTGAGCTTTTCAAACTGCTTGGTCAATCAGCTGCTTTCTGCTGAGACTGAGCTATTCAAATCTTGGTTGTCTTGATTTGCATAGTCCAACTGCCAAAACTGCCAGAATCTCTCGAGCCAAAGCCTCAAATTTCCACTCCTTCACAGGTCCACTCACTCACTGGCCGCGTTCCATGACACTACTGTCTGTTTCCTTTAATTCCATATCCGCTATGCCAGTTTCCTGAGTAGACACTGACGCAAAAAAACTGTTTAAGATCTTCCCCATCTCGTGATGCTCCACGCATAGACCACATAGACAACCACTCTGATCTTCTAGGGGACCAACTTTGTACTTTACTATCCTTTTACTCTTAATATAATTGTGGAAACCTTCGGGTTTACCTTCACATTATCTGCCAACACAACCTCATGTCTTCTTTTTGCCTTCCTGATTTCCTTCTTTAGTATTCCTTTACATTCTCTATGCTCTTCAAGTATCTCATTTGTTCCTTGTTGCCTGTATCTGCTAAACACCTACTTAATCAGATCGTCAATATCCCTTGAAAAACAAGGTTCCCTATCCCTGTTAAATTTCCCTTTAATCCTGGCAGGAACATGCAAACTCCGGATGTAAGTGCAGTTCAGTAACTCCACTTAACGAATACATCATTGCCAGAAAACAACTTATCCCAGTCCACTCTTCCCAGATCCTCTCTCATTTCCACAAAATTGGCCCTTCTCCAATTCAGAACCTGAACTGGTGGACAAGTCCTATCCTTATCCAGAATTATCTTGAAACTAATGACATTATGGTCACTGGACCCAAAATGTTCGCTTACACATACTTCTGTCACCTGACCTGTCTGATTCCCTAATAGGACATCAGGTACTGCACCCTCTCTCGTTGCTACCTCAATATATTGATTTAGAAAACTTTCCTGAACACAATTGACAAACTCCTCGCCATCATACCCTTTCACAGAGTGGGAGTCCAGGTCAATATGTGGGAAGTTAAAATCCCCTACGATTACAACTTTCTGTTTCTTACATTGGTGTGCTAACTCTCTACAGAGTTGCTCCTCCAATTCTCTCTGACTATTGGACCGTATATAATAATACCCTATTAGTGTGGTCACTCCTTTCCCGTTCCTCAGCTCCACCCATACGGCCTCAGTAGACGAGCCCTCCGGGCTGTCCCGTCTACGCACAACTGTGAGATTCTCCCTGACTAGTAATGCCACTCCTCCCCCTTTCATCCCTCCCCCTCTATCACGTCTGAAACAACGTAACCTCGGAACATGAAGCTGCCAGTCCTGCCCCTCCTGCAAACCAAGTCTTACTAATAGCAATAATGTCGAAATCATCATGTGCCAATCCACGCCCTAAACTCATCTGCCTTACCTACAATACTCCTTGCATTGAAATAGATGCACCTGAGAACATTTCTATCACGTACAAACCATTGATATCTGTCTATACAGGCAGTCCTCGCATGACCATTATCCTCCTCCACATCACTATCTGCTCTAACACTCTGCCCCCTCCCTCTGCAACCTTGTTTAAAACCCCCGGAGCAGAACGTGCTAACCTACCGGCAAGAATGTTAGTCCCCCTCCAGTTCAGGTGCAAACTGCCCAATTCGAACGGGTCCCACCTCCCCTGGAAGAAAGCCCAATTGTCCAGAAACATGAACCCCTCCCTCATGCACCATCCCCTCATCCACGTATTTAGCTGCATTATTTCTAGCCTCACTAGCACGTGGCACGGGCAGCAATCCACCTGTGGGATCTCACTTTCCCATCCCCCATTCATCCTCTGGGCTCTCGGTTCCAACTCCCCCTTCCTGCTGTTGGACCTCTCCTCAGCATCCCCCTTCCTCCCGTGGGATCTCTCATCCCCATCCCCCTTCCTCCAGTTGGATCTCTCAACCCCGTCCCCCTTCCTCCTGTTGGATCTCTCTTCACCATCCCCCTTCCTCCTCTGTGATCTCTCTTCCCCATCCACCTTCCATCTGTGGAATCTCTCTTCCCCATCCCCCTTCCTCCTGTGGGATCTCTCTAACCATCCACCTTGTAGGGCCTCTATTCCCATCCCCCCCACTCCCGGGGGGGGGGGGTTCTCTACCCCATCCCCTTACCTTCTGTGGGATCCATTTTCCCCATCTCAAATCCTCCTGCGGGTTCTTTGTTCCCCTTTCTGCGTCCACCTGTGGGATTTCATCCCCATCCTCCTTCCTACTTCGGGATCGCTCGTGCATCCGATTTCCTCCTGTGGGCTCTCACATCCCCACCCCCATTCCACCTGTGACATCCCCCTTCCCCATCCCCCTTCCTCCTGTGGGGCCTCTGTTCCCATCAACCCACTTCCTGTGGGATCTGTCTTTTCCATACACATTCATCCTGTGGGATCTCTCCCCCATCCCCCTTCCTCTTGTGGGACCTTTCTTCCCCATCCCCCTTCCTCCTGTGGGATCTCTCATCCCCATCCCCCTTCCTGATGTGGGAACTCTCTTCCCCACCCCCCTTCCTCTTGTGGGACCTCTCTCCCCCATCCCCCTTCCATCTGTGGAATCTCTCTTCCCCATCCCCCTTCCTCCTGTGGTATCTCTCTCCCCTATCCCCCTTCCTCCTGTGGGATCTCTCTTCCCCATCCCCCTTCCTCCTGTGGGATCTCTCTCTCCCATCACGTTCCTCCTGTGGTATCTCTCTCCCTCATCCCCCTTCCTCATTTGGGATCTCTCTCCCCCATCCCCCTTCCTCTTGTGGGATCTCTCTTCAACATCTCCCTTCCTCCTGTGTGATCTCTCATCCACATCCCCCTTCCTCCTGTGTGAACTCTCTCCCCCATCCCCCTTCCTCTTGTGGGATCTCTTTCCCCTATCCCCCTTCCTCCTAAGGGATCTCTCTCCCCTATCCCCCTTCCTCCTGTGGGATCTCTCTCCCCCATCACGTTCCTCCTGTGGTATCTCTCTCCCTCATCCCCCTTCCTCATTTGGGATCTCTCTCCCCCATCCCCCTTCCTCTTGTGGGATCTCTCTTCAACATCTCCCTTCCTCCTGTGTGATCTCTCATCCACATCCCCCTTCCTCCTGTGTGAACTCTCTCCCCCATCCCCCTTCCTCTTGTGGGATCTCTTTCCCCTATCCCCCTTCCTCCTAAGGGATCTCTCTCCCCTATCCCCCTTCCTCTTGTGGGATCTCTCTCCCCCACCCCCCTTCCTCCTGTGGGATCTCTCTAACCATCCACCTTGTAGGGCCTCTATTCCCATCCCCCCCACTCCCGGGGGGGGGGGTTCTCTACCCCATCCCCTTACCTTCTGTGGGATCCATTTTCCCCATCTCAAATCCTCCTGCGGGTTCTTTGTTCCCCTTTCTGCGTCCACCTGTGGGATTTCATCCCCATCCTCCTTCCTACTTCGGGATCGCTCGTGCATCCGATTTCCTCCTGTGGGCTCTCACATCCCCACCCCCATTCCACCTGTGACATCCCCCTTCCCCATCCCCCTTCCTCCTGTGGGGCCTCTGTTCCCATCAACCCACTTCCTGTGGGATCTGTCTTTTCCATACACATTCATCCTGTGGGATCTCTCCCCCATCCCCCTTCCTCTTGTGGGACCTTTCTTCCCCATCCCCCTTCCTCCTGTGGGATCTCTCATCCCCATCCCCCTTCCTGATGTGGGAACTCTCTTCCCCACCCCCCTTCCTCTTGTGGGACCTCTCTCCCCCATCCCCCTTCCATCTGTGGAATCTCTCTTCCCCATCCCCCTTCCTCCTGTGGTATCTCTCTCCCCTATCCCCCTTCCTCCTGTGGGATCTCTCTTCCCCATCCCCCTTCCTCCTGTGGGATCTCTCTCCCCCATCACGTTCCTCCTGTGGTATCTCTCTCCCTCATCCCCCTTCCTCATTTGGGATCTCTCTCCCCCATCCCCCTTCCTCTTGTGGGATCTCTCTTCAACATCTCCCTTCCTCCTGTGTGATCTCTCATCCACATCCCCCTTCCTCCTGTGTGAACTCTCTCCCCCATCCCCCTTCCTCTTGTGGGATCTCTTTCCCCTATCCCCCTTCCTCCTAAGGGATCTCTCTCCCCTATCCCCCTTCCTCCTGTGGGATCTCTCTCCCCCATCACGTTCCTCCTGTGGTATCTCTCTCCCTCATCCCCCTTCCTCATTTGGGATCTCTCTCCCCCATCCCCCTTCCTCTTGTGGGATCTCTCTTCAACATCTCCCTTCCTCCTGTGTGATCTCTCATCCACATCCCCCTTCCTCCTGTGTGAACTCTCTCTCCCATCCCCCTTCCTCTTGTGGGATCTCTTTCCCCTATCCCCCTTCCTCCTAAGGGATCTCTCTTCCACATCCCCATTCCTCTTGTGGGATCTCTCTCCCCCACCCCCCTTCCTCCTGTGGGATCTCTCTTCAACATCCGCTTCCTTCTTGTCTTTCCATCCTTTACCTTAGGTGATGTCTCTTCCTCCATCTCCCATCGACATTTCCCGATTCTCAAATCTTCCTCACTGTTTGACTTTCTCCCCTTCACCCCTGCCCTTTCCGACTGTCTCACGTCAGGAACACTTTTTTAACAATCAGGGAATGAGAGAGAATATGTGGAGTTTACAGGGTCACACCGACAGACTAAATTACTGACATTCGGTGAATTCATTGGAGCTGGGCAGTGAGGGACATTGACAGTTTTGGGAACTACGATCAGTGAATTAATAAAGTGTTTAATGTTTCCTGAAATATCCGAGTGAGAGAAATGCCCTCAGACCCACGGTATTAATCACTATGTTCATCAATTTGTTTGTTTGTGTTTAGACTGAACAATAATAAACTGGGAAATTCAGGAGTGAAACTGGTGTCTGCGGCTCTGAGGAACCCGGAGTGTAAAATACAGAAACTGTGGTAAGTACCAGACTGTGGGAGATTGTGTTTACAGTCACTGGGTGTCTGACACTGAACATTAATGTGATCAGTAATTGTGTTACTGATCAACACTGGGGATTTGTACCGTCTCCTGTCTCTCTGTGTCCTTCACCCTCACTCTCTCTCATCTCCAGGCTGGGGGATGTCGGTCTCACAGATTCTGGTGCCGAGGATCTCGCCTCCGCTCTCAGTACAAACACATCACTGAGGGAGCTAAACCTGAGTGAGAATAAACTGGGAGATTCAGGAGTGAAACCGGTGTCTGTGGCTCTGAGGAACCCGGAGTGTAAAATACAGAAACTGGGGTAAGTACCAGACTGTGGGAGATTGTGTTTATAGTCACTGGGTGTCTGACACTGAACATTAATGTGATCAGTAATTGTGTTACTGATAAACACTGGGGATTTGTACCGTCTCCTGTCTCTCTGTGTCCTTCACCCTCACTCTCTCTCATCTCCAGGCTGAACCAGGTCGATCTCACAGATTCTGGTGCCGAGGATCTCGTCTCCGCTCTCAGTACAAACCCATCACTGACGGGGCTGAACCTGAGATGGAACAGGCTGACAGACCGATCTGTCCCCGCTCTCCGCCGCCTCATACTGACCCTCCCGAGTCCTGGGTGGATCTGGTGAGTGTTTGTGTTAATGTTCAATGGGATAAAATATCAGCGGATCCGCGGGTTTTCTGGTGATATTTGTCTGTGAGTGTTGTTGAAACATTAACCCCGGTCCCCTGTTACTGACACTGTTGTGTAATCTGTTTATTTCATCTTTATTCTCCCATCTGTTTCAGGCTGCGGGACAATCGGTTCAGTGAGACCGGGAAGAAGGAACTGAGATCTCTGCAGGAACTCAGACCCGGACTGACAGTGTATCTGTGAACATCTGAATGTGTGAACATCCCCGCCCGCGGGATGGGGACATTTGGCCGACTCCCCGCCCTCCCCTTTAATTCCCGCCCTTACCTTTAACGGCCGCGCGCCGGGGCTGATTCCCAACGGTTTTAACGGAACCGGCTCGGGCCTCGCGCTGTGTGCGTCGCTCGCAGCGGTCCCGCGGTGACGAGTTTCCGCCTGCTGTCCGGCGGGGCAGCTTCCGCCGGAAGTGCGTGTTCGAGACTCCCCACGTGACACCCCGGGGAATTACCCGGACAGGAAGAGCCCGGGGGTCCGGGGATCAGTCTGGGACACCGGTGTCCCGGGGTCGGGGGGATGATCCCGGGAGAGCATCCTTTTGCTCCCTTTGCTGACGACGGTGCATTCGGCAGCCTGGCCGATATAATGATGTTAAATGGACAAATCCCTCGGCAGTGACCCTGGATCTGCAGCGATCCCGGACACGGTCCTGAAGTGTGATTTTATAATCATCGGTTCCCCGATGCAGAGTGACGGTGAGAAACGGGACTGATTATTCAACCGGTGTGAGATTCAAAATTAAGATGTGCGTTTCTGAAAGAGGTCTGGGTTAAAGTCAGAGGACAAATGTGATTTAATTATGTATGCAGAAGCCCAGACAAGATTAACTGTTTGTGGAATCATTGAAGTCCTGAGATATGGACTATTGTTTTACAGAAATGTGTAAAAAAACAACTCCAAATATGGAATGGGAAAACACTGTGTACCTCCCGAGTCAGGGAGGAGAGGGGTAAGGAAGAAGGATAAAATCTGCTGCCCTGTAAGGTTCAGGGTTCCCTTCTCTGAGGGGGCCCAGCTCTGCAGAACTGTTAATAAACTTTGTTTCCTTGAATTTGTCTTGAAGCCATTATTCAGGAGCATGGCTCGTTTCTGACAACTGGTCACTCCTTGTCGCCGGTCAGTTAATTGTGTGTGACTGTGAGCAGATTATTTATTCCCACACGTTAGCAGCTCACACATTGTTTCATTTATATTTCTCATAAAAAATCAATAAACCACTGTATCTTCCTGTCTTGTGTCGGACTCGAGTTTTATTTGAGGTTTCTGTTGCCCTCCACACCCTGTGCACTGCGACAGTGGGTCGGAGCTCCTCACACTGACACAGTAGCGTCTCAGCTCCAGGCTGAGGGAGGTCGGACAAGCAGAGTCTCGGAGCCCAGGATCTCATCTCCACCAGATAGATAGATAGATAGATACTTTATTCATCCCCATGGGGAAATTCAACATTTTTTCCAATGTCCCATACACTTATTGTAGCAAAACTAATTACATAAAAATACTTAACAGTAAACATATGATATGCATCTAAACTCACCCTCTCAAAAAGCATTAATAAATAGCTTTTAAAAAGTTCTTAAGTAGTTTACTTAATACATTGAGTCCTAATCCCGGCACTTTAACATATCCTACTCCTGGTGGTTGAATTGTAAAGCCGATCTCTTCATCCTGTCTGAGGAGCATTGCATCGATAGCAACCTGTCGCTGAAACTGCTTCTCTGTCTCTGGATGGTGCTATGTAGAGGATGTTCAGGGTTTTCCATAATTGACCGTAGCCTACTCAGCGCCCTTCGCTCTGCTACCGATGTGATACTCTCCAGTTCTGTGCCCACGACAGAGCCCGCCTTCCTTACCAGCTTATTAAGACGTGAGGCGACCCTCTTCTTAATGCTGCCTCCCCAACACGCCACCACAAAGAAGAGGGCGCTCTCCACAACTGACCTATAGAACATCTTCAGCATCTCACTACAAACATTGAATGACGCCAACCTTCTAAGGAAGTACAGTCGACTCTGTGCCCTCCTGCACAAGGCATCTGTGTTGGCAGTCCAGTCTAGCTTCTCGTCTAACTGCACTCCCAGATACTTGTAGGTCTTAACCTGCTCCACACATTCTCCATTAATGATCACTGGCTCCATATGAGGCCTAGGTCTCCTAAAGTCACCACCATCTCCTTGGTCTTGGTGATATTGAGACGCAGGTAGTTTGAGTTGCACCATATCACAAAGTCCTGTATCAGTTTCCTATACTCCTCCTCCTGTCCATTCCTGACACACCCCACTATGGCCGTGTCATCAGCGAACTTCTGCACATGGCAGGACTCCGAGTTATATTGGAAGTCTGATGTGTACAGGGTGTACAGGACCGGAGAGAGCACGGTCCCCTGCGGCGCTCCTGTGCTGCTGACCACCGTGTCAGACCTACAGTCTCCCAACCGCACATACTGAGGTCTATCTGTCAAGTAGTCCATGTTAATGGGTTTCACGGCCTAACATCAGACCTCCCCGCTCCGGACCTGCTTCAATACTCACCGAAAGGAAAATCTTGGTGTCGCCCCGCAGAGAATGATCCGTCCCGGGCTCCCCGCCCCAAGGGGCGAGGGTGAGGACCCCCTCCCGATCCCGCTTTAACAAAGAACGAAAAACAACACCGCCCTTCCCGGACTGAGCATGCGCGATGTCGTCAGCGCGTCACCGGGTAAGTGGGCGGGGCCTCGGAACGAAGCTGCAGATCCATGGCTGCCCTGTGCTTTCAACCCCAGTGTTACCCCCCCCCCCCCGCCATCCCCAACTCAATTTGACAGAATTAGAGAAAATGTATCAATTTTGATTCCTTTCAATGAGGCTGGTGACATGACTTCTATTATTCTTTATGTAAATAAGTGCCATTGGGCATCACCCCTGAATGGACTTGTTCCACCATCCACGTGTTCAGACTCTTCCATCTGAGTAGCTCGCCCACCTCTTCCATTGTCAAACACATCACCCTGAAAGTCTTCTGTATACAAAGGAATCAATGTTCCACTCTACGAAACTAGTCCTTGGAATGTAACAGTTGGTCCAGATGTGATCTGATTCAAACAGATTATCATTTTGTTTGCTCAATCCTCTTAACCTTCTGTTACTGAAATCTAACTTGCTTACTCTGTTTCATAGTTTTGACAAAGGACATGGACATTAACTCCAATTCTCCTTGCAACACGGAAAATGCTGGAGGAATTCAGTGGGTCAATTAACATCATAGAGGGAAACAGACAGTCGATGCTTCAGGTCGAGACCCTTCAGCCTTTAAATTTCTGCAGCACTAAGGATGCTTTACAGAATACCTTTCTAGGCAAAATTAATGTTTATCTGGATAGTCAGCTTACCCTGTGATTTCCTCATCTCCTTTGTAGCTAAAGCACGACTCCCATGCTGAATGCTGCTTACATCAGTGGTCACATTGTTAACCCTCAGCTCTTGCCCCAGTGACTTCCGACCATAAGCGTTTTCACCAAGTCCTCCATTGACATCGTCTCTGCCTGTAAAGAAAATCACATTGCTCAGATAAGAAAAAAAAGCAGCAACCTGCTTTCTACTGCTCCTTGCCATTAAAATTATAGTTGTGCCAAATTGAGACGTACAATACAGCACTCGAAAATTATTCAATTGAACATTAACCTTATGGCTTGTAAATCAATCCCACTACCATTCTGGGAGAGAAAAGTATATCTGCACACATTGGAGTATGTTTTTTCCCTAAGAAAGGGATACTCATTGCTGGCACCAGAAACTGATGACTATCTGTCAAACTGCTTTCTAAAAGGAACTATCCTTAACAAAGAAGCTTCTGCTATAAACAATTAAAAAAAATACCAGATTTTTAATTCTTCTTTCAGGCCTTCAAGCAAATACTGTTACCTCTTGAATTGAAAGTATTGGAACATAGATCAATACAGCACAGTACAGGCCACAATGTTACGCAATCCTTTTAACCCAATCCAAGATCAATCTACCCTTCTTTCTCACATAGCACTCCAGTTTTCTTTTATCCATGTGCCTATGCACGTGAATGTCTTAAATGTCCTGAATGTATCAGCCTCCATCATCATCCTCAGCACTGTGTTCTGTGCACTGAGCACCGTGTTAAATTAAAAAAGGCGCTGGCTGTCCACTATCTATGCCCTTTATCTTACACACCTATCAAATTGCATTTCATCCTCCTTCGCCCCATTCAGAAAAGCCTTAGCTCACCAAACCTTTCCTCATTAGACATGCTCCAATCCAGGCAGCATCCTGGTAAATCTCCTCTGCATCCTCCCTTAAGGCTTCCACATCCTTCTGTTGGGGTTAATTCGAGACTGCCATTACAGGTCAGGAGTGGCTCACGTAACACACAATGTTAGGAGGCCGGAATGCGAGGGAGGGGGGAGCGAAACTGGGGACCCCGCTACACCGATACTATTAGTGTCACGCGATTCAGTAAACAAAAGAAACAGGTAACTCGTGAGCATATGGCTGCGGGCCAATAAGATGGTCACAAGTGCCCGATATTACCTAATATGTAGCGGGGTTGTGCTGGGGGGAAAAGGGGTATAAATAAGAGCAGATTGTAAGGGGAAAACAGAACGTCTTCTCCAGCGACTCCGTGGATTCGCTGTGCCAGTTACGAATTCTGCAATAAAGCCACGTTTTGCTATATTCCGGTGTTAGTTGTCTCTCTTCCTAAAAGAACACAGGGCAGAATTTCAAGCCCAACATTTGGTGACCCCGACGTGGGGAGGGAGAGACAACACAGGCTGGCGGGTCCGACGGCAGACAACTTGCGGCCGCAAGCTCGACTAAGGTCAGGAAGTGCCTGTTATATCTAAGACTTCCACTAGATAGTTAAATCACTGAGTTAGATCTTGTCTGCTGACGGATCCTCACCAACCCCAAATTACCCTGGGAGAGATCATTCCCGGTGCAGAATCGTGACTGGTAAGTACTAACTCTTATCTGTTTTTAGGAAAATTCTCCGCCCGTGGAAAAGTCTTCTGAGTGAGGGTACCCGCCGCCCACGATGGGCATAAAAGTCTCAGGAGTGAGGAGAAAAGTGTTGCGGACACCGTAGTACACAGGGATAATGACGGCGCCTACCTTAGACTGGTTGTTAAGAGGAGAAATCTCCCACGCGAAGGTCAGGTTTTGAAAGGCGACCGTCCCACATTTGATCCTCTCTGTGTACTAGGGAGCCATGGAGCACTTCAATTTCGAGTTACCAAAACTCAGACATTGGTGTGTTGAGTAACAGAGTATATGAGAGTTTTTAGAAATATGGTAAAATTGATAACACTGCGAGTTCAATAATCTAACAGTGAGCAGCCGCAGGGGTCGGACACCATCAAGGTAGGAGTGGAAGTGTTCCTCCGAGGCCCGGGGAAGCTCACCTGGAACGGAAAACGGTGGCATGGTCCATACCCTGTCGCCGAGGTCTCCAACAGGGCATTAAAAGGTAAGAAGGGAGGGGGACAATAACTGGCATCATTTTCTACTGGCTAAATAAGACCTCTGGCAAGTGGGGAGCGTTCCTGGGACAGTCGGCTCTAGGACTGTCTATTTAAATTGCTATCTTTATCACGTGTGGTTGTTGTTGCATACCCTGTATTAGGACCCTAGTCATCCGGACTATAGATCGAGCCTTGACTGGAAAGAATGGACCTCCACCGGCGTACCAGGCACCCTTGTTCCCGGTGGAAGGGGAGGACACGGCCCTCCCGGAAAGCGGACGCGCTATGGGAGGACACGGACTGAAATGGACCATGGCAAGGGGGGGATTGTGAATTTGTTCTTGAATAAGTTTTCTGAAATGTTGCATGCTACTTGTAAAAATTGCGGATGTTTAGGGAACCCCTACCCATATTTTGTGACCCTAGGTCGGACAAATCAGGATAAGCAAATAGGGAGGACACGCCAAAGAGTGCCGGGGGACGCTCACCTCTCTGCCTGATCCCGGCAGCCGCGGAAAAGATTGTAAGGGATGTGGGGATGTGGCCTCTGGGAGGCCAAGGGAGGGAGTGTTGGGGTTAATTCGAGACTGCCATTACAGGTCAGGAGTGGCTCACGTAACACACAATGTTAGGAGGCCGGAATGCGAGGGAGGGGGGAGCGAAACTGGGGACCCCGCTACACCGATACTATTAGTGTCACGCGATTCAGTAAACAAAAGAAACAGGTAACTCGTGAGCATATGGCTGCGGGCCAATAAGATGGTCACAAGTGCCCGATATTACCTAATATGTAGCGGGGTTGTGCTGGGGGGAAAAGGGGTATAAATAAGAGCAGATTGTAAGGGGAAAACAGAACGCCTTCTCCAGCGACTCCGTGGATTCGCTGTGCCAGTTACGAATTCTGCAATAAAGCCACGTTTTGCTATATTCCGGTGTTAGTTGTCTCTCTTCCTAAAAGAACACAGGGCAGAATTTCAAGCCCAACACTTCTAATGATAAGGTGACGGGTGTGAACACAATACTCCAAGTGAAGTCTAAATAGTTTTACAGAGCTGCAGCGTCACGGCTCTTGAACTCAAATCACCCGGCTGATGAAGGCCAACACACCATATGCCTCCTTATTAACCTCATCAACTTGTGTGGCAACTTGAAGGGATCTATAGATGCGGACCACAAGATCCTTCTTTCCTCTACGCTGTCAAGAATCCTGGTAATACAAATTCAACTTTGTATCACTTCACACTTGGCAAGGATGAATTCCAGCTTCAATTCCACCTGCCATCTCTCAGCCCATCTGTACATCCTATCAGTGCCCATTGTACTTTATGACGAGCTTCTACACCATCTACAACATTATCAGCCCTTGTTATCAAACTTACTAACCCACCCTTCAACTTTGACATCCAAGTTATTTATAAAAATTACAAAAGAGCTGGGGTCCCAGAATAGATCCCTGTGGAAGGCCTCTAGTCACAGACCTCCAGGCAGAATACACTCCGTGTATTACCATCCTCTGTCTTCCATGGGCAAGCTAATTCTGCATACATGCAAAGCTTCCCTGGATCCCATGCCTACTGATTTTCTGACCTAACATTGGAAAGCTTATTGAATGCCTTACTGAAATCCATATGCACAATTACTGCCCCATCTTCAGTTTGTAACTTCCACAAAGCAGTAAATCAAGCTCGTGATTTCCAACCTGCTTCACTCAAAACTATGCTGATTATCCCTAATCAGCCTGTCCTCCTCCAAATGCTCACAAATCCTGTCTCTAAGAATCCTCCCCCCATTATTTTGCCCAGTACTGACGCAAGTCTCACTGGTCTGCAATTCCCAGGGTAATCCTTATTACCTTTCCTGAAGAAAAGGAAACATTTGCCACCCTCTGGTACAACTTCTAGTACTACGCCAGTGGCCGAGGATGCAAAGATCACTGCCAGTGATATGAATCTCCTCTTTCACTCCCATAGTAACTTGTGGTACAATCTATCCAGCCCCAGAGACTTACCTACCCTGATATATATTTTTTTAAAGTTCCAAGACATCTTCTTTCTTAACCTTCATATGTTCCAGCACATTGAACTGTTCCTCACTGACTTCACATTTATCAAGATTCCCCTCACTGAAGCAAAATACTTAATGACCTCCCCCAACTCCTCTGACTCCAGGCTGATCCTTTTATTTCTCCCCTACTCAGCCCCACTCCCCAGCCTTCTCCCCATAACCTTTGATGCCTTGTACACCCAACAACCTGGCCTCCACAGCTGCTTGTGGTAATAAGTTCCACAAATTCACCACCCTCTGGCTAAAGAAATTTCTCTGAATCTCGGTTTTAAATGGATCCCCAGCTATCCTGAGGCTGCGTCCTCTTGTCCTTGACTTCATCATTGTAAACATCCTTTCCACATCTACTCTGTCAAGGTCTTTCAACATTCAATGAGATCTCCCCCCCCCCACCCTTCTAAATTCCAGCAAGTACAGACCCAGAGCCATTAAAAGTTCCTTGTACAATAACCCCTTCATTCCTGGAATCACCTTTGTGAACCTCCTCTGAACTTCTCTAATCCCAGTACATCTTTTCTTAAATGAGCCCAGAACTGTTCATATTACTCAAGATAAGGCCTCACAAGTGCCTTATAAAGCTTCAGCATCACATCCCTGCTCTTGTTCTAGACCTATTGAAATGAATGCTAACATTGCATTTGCCTTTCTCACCACCGACTACCTGCAAGTTAACCTTTAGGGTGCTCTGTACAAGGACTCCCAAATCCCTTTGCATCTCAGATGGTTGGATTTTCTCCCCATTTAGAAAACACTCTGCACATTTATTTCCTCTACCAAAGTGCATGACCAGGTGCAACCCGTCACTTTTGTACAGGTCATACCTCCCCCAGAATAGATCCCAATGATCCAAGAATCTTAACCCTGCCCCCTGAACCAGCTTCTCAGCCATGAATTTATCTGGCAAATCATCCAGTTTCTATGCTCGCTGGCACGTGGCACAGGCAGCAATTCAGAAATTACTACCCTGGAAGTCCTGCCTCTCAGCTTTTCACCTAGCTCTCTAAATTCTCTTTTCAGGACCTCTTTGCTTTTCCTTCCTATGTCATTGGTACCTATAAATACCGAGACATCTGGCTGCTCTCCCTCCCTTTCCAAATGACGCAATGTGAGTCATCCCTGACTCTGGCACCTGGGAGGCAATGTACCATTACAGTGTCCCTTTCACGCTCAGAGAATCCCTTGCCTATTCTCCTGACTACTGACACTCTCCCACGTCACCACCACTCCTCTCTTCTCCCTCTTTCCCTTCTGCACCACAGATCTATGCTCAGTGCTAGCAGTCTGGTTTCTGTGGCATTCCCCTTGGAGGTCATACCCCACAACAGTATCCAAAGTGTGTTACTCATTGACAGGAATGGCCACAGGGGTGCTCGGCGCTAACTGCCTATTCACTTTTCCATTTCTCCTGATAGTCACCCAACTACTTGCCTTCTGCAACTTTGGAATGACTGCTTCCCTGCAAATCTGATCGATTATCTTCTCACTCTCCCATACAAGCAAGTCATCCAGCTGCTGTTCCAGATCCCTAGCATGGTCTTCAAGGAGCTGCAGCTGGATGCACTTCATGCAGAAGTAGCTCCTTGGGAGATCGAGTCTCTCAGGACTCCAACACCTAACAGGAACACACAACAGCCATTTACTACACTATGTACAGTGAGGGGAAAAAAGGGAACCTTAACAGAAGCTTACCCAGAGCCAACGCCTCTTTCGAGCTGAAGTCTTTCCTTAATCCTAAGCCTTCAAGTCCCCTCCTAGCACTGTTAAATCCCTTCTTAAGCTCCTTCTTAGCTACCTTAGCTGATCTTTGTTTTCTAAACCTCAAGTACTCTTCCTTCTTCCTTGACTAAATGCTCCATTTCTCTTGTCAACCATGATTCTTTCATCTTATCATCCTTTACCTGCCTCATAAGGACAAACCTATCTAGAACCCTACGCAAGTGCTCCCTAAAAAATATTCAGATTTTCAATATACATTTGCTTGAGAACATCTGTTCTCAATTTATGCTCTCAAGTACCTGCTTAATACCATTGTAATCAACCCTCCCCCATGAAATACTTTCCCATACTGTCTGCTCCTATTCTTGTCCAAGGCCAGCTAAAGGTCATAGAGCTGTGATCACTCCTGAAATCCTCACCCATCAAGAGAGTCGTCACCTGACCAGGTTCACTGCCTAGTCTAGATCCAGTATGGCCTCTCCTCTAGTTGGCCTGTCCACATATCACAACACTTTCCTGGGCATACCCAACAAATTCTGCCCCTCCTACATCTCTTACAACAGAAGTGCCAATCAAAATGAGGGAATCTGATTTCTCCCACGACTTTTCCCTGTTAATTTTATATCTTTCTAAAATTTGCCTACCAACCTGCTCCTTAGTGTCTACTGGGGGACCTATGGAATACTTGCAAAAGGATGATTGCTCCATTCCTGGTTCTGTTACCCACACAGACTCTGTAGATGATGCCTCGTGTCGCTCTCCCTTTATGTAGCTATGAAATTTTCCCTCATTAGAAGTGTTCTCCCCAACTTCAATTCCCTCCCTCCCTGTCCTTTTTGACCCCAGAAAACACTCAGAAAAAGTGTTCTGAGAGGTTGGTGACCAACCATACCAATCGCTGCCTGAGCAGTGACTTAGATCCATTCTAATTTACCTTTCACCACCACAGGTCCATAGCAGAAGTCATTTCATTAGCTCTTCACTTACTACAGTTTTGCATTCAATACTATTAACCCCTCAAAACAAATCAATTTGCTTCAAGACCTAGGCCTCAACACCTACTTGTGCAACTGTTTATTATTTACTGTAATGCCAGTACTGTTTTTGTGCACTTTATGCAGTCCAGTGTAGCTCTGTAGTCTAGTATAGCTTTCTCTGTGTTCTTTTTTATTTACGTAGTTCAGTCTAGTTTTTTTGTACTGTGTCATGTCAACCATGGTCCTGAAAAACATTGTCTCATTTTTACTATGCACTGTACCAGCAGTTATGGTTGAAATGACAATAAAAGTTGACTTGACTTGAATCGAATCCTCAATTTCCTCACTTGCAGACCCTAGTCAGTTCAGATTGGCAACATCTCCTCCACAATCACCATCAACACTGGTGCACCTCAAGGTTGTATGATTAGTTCCCTGCCCTACTCACTTTATACTGGGAGGCCAAGCAAAGCTTCAATGCCAGATTTAAGTTTGCTGATGACACCACTGTCCTTGGGCAAAGCAGCATATAGGAGGGAGATTAGACACAGCTGACCGGTGCCCACAACAACAACTCTCATTCAACGTCAGCAAGACCAGGGAGCTGAGGAAACCGATGTCCAAGAGCCTGTCCTCATTGGAGGATCAGAGGTGAAGAGGGTCAGCAACTTCAAATTCCTTAGTGTTATCATTTCAGAGGATCTGTTCTGGGTCCAGCATAGCATGCAGTGCCATTACAAAGTACAAAGAAATGCCTCCACTTCCTTAGAAGTTTGCAAAGATTTGGTATCTAAAACTTTGAAAAATTCCAATAGATGTGAGGTGAAGAGTATATTGACTGGTTGCATCAAGACCTAGAATGGAAACACCAATGTACAGAAAAAGCCTACCAGAAGTAGGGGATACCTTGAACCTGCCTGTCCAGGTGGACCCATTGTCTCAGATTGCTCCTGCCCCACCGAGCATGCGCGTCACCAGGTAAGTGGGCGGATATATATCCACCAAACTCATTTCTGCATACCTTGATACTGTCTTATCCCCCCCTTGTTCAATCCCTTCCCACCTGTGTTCGTGACACTTCTCACGCTTTGAATATTTTCAATGATTTTAAGTTCCCTCGCCCCCACCGCCTTATTTTCTCCATGGACGTCCAGTCCCTATATACCTCCACCCCCGACCAGGAAGGTCTCAAAGCTCTCCGCTTCTTTTTGGATTCTAGTCCTAAACAATTCCCCTCTACAACCACTCTCCTCCGTCTAGCGGAATTAGTTCTTACTCTCAATAATTTATCCTTTGTCTCCTCCCACTTCCTCCAAACCAAGGGGGTAGCCATGGGCACCCGCATGGGTCCCAGTTATGCCTGCCTTTTTGTTGGTTATGTGGAACAGTCCATGTTCCAAGTCTATACGGGTATCCATCCCCCTCTTTTCCTTCGCTGCATCGACGACTGCATTGGGTCTGCCTCCTGCACGCATGCTGAGCTCATTGACTTCATTAACTTTCACCCTGCCCTCAAATTTACCTGGTCCATTTCCGACACCTCCCTCCCCTTTCTTGATCTTTCTGTCTCCATCTCTGGAGACGGCTTATCTACTGATATCTACTATAAGCCGACAGACTCTCACAGCTACCTGGACTATTATTCTTCCCACCCTGTCTCTTGCAAAAATGTCCCTTCTCACAATTCCTCCATCTCCACCACATCTGCTCTCAGGATGAGGCTTTTCATTCCAGGACGAAGGAGATGTCTTCCTTTTTTAACAAAGTGGCTCTGACGGTGGTGTCGGAAAAGAGGATGCTGTCCAAGTTGCATGCCATCTTGGACAATGACGCCCATCCACTCCATAATGTACAGGATTACATTCAGCCAGAGACTCATTCCACCGAGATGTAACACTGAGCATCATAGGAAGTCATTCCTACCTGTGGCCATCAAACTTTACAACTCCTCCCTCAGAGTGTCAGACACCCTGAGCCAATAGGCGGGCCTTGGACTTATTTCCACTTGGCATGATTAACTTATTATTATTTAATTATTTATGGTTTTATATTGCAATATTTCTTCACTATTCTTGGTGGTGCGTCTGCAACGAAACCCAGTTTCCCTCGGGGTCAATAAAGTATGTCTGTCTGTCATCACCTCTGCTCTGAAATGCATCTCTCCCATTTCCCGCACATCTGCCCTCACCCCATCTGCCCACCACCCGACTCGGGATAGGGTTCCCCTTGTCCTCACCTACCACCCCAACAGCCTCCGGGTCCAACGTATATTTCTCCGTAACTTCCGCCACCTCCGACGGGATCCCACTACCAAGCACATCTTTCCCTCCACATTCCCTTTCTGCTTTCCGCAGGGATCGCTCCCTATGCGACTCCCTTGTCCCCCCATCCCTCCCCACCGATCTCCCTCCTGGCACTTATCCTTGTAAGCAGAACAAGTGCTACACCTGCCCTTACACTTCCTTCCTCACCACCATTCAGGGCCCCAGACAGTCCTTCCAGGTGAGGCGACACTTCACCTGTGAGTCGGCTGGTGTGGTATAATGTGTCCGGTGCTCCCGGTGTGGCCTTTGGTGAGACCCGACGCAGACTGGGAGACCATTTCCCTGAACACCTACGCTCGGTCTGCCAAGGAAAGCAGGATCTCCCAGTGGCCACACATTTTAATTCCACGTCCCATTCCCATTATGATATGTCTATCCATGGCCTCCTCTACTGTCAAGATGAAGCCACACTCAGGTTGGAGGAACAGTAACATATACAGGCTGGGTAGCCTCCAACCTGATGGCATGAACATTGAATTCTCTAACTTCAGTTAATGACCCTCCTCCCCTTCTTACCCCATCCCTGATATATTTAGTTTTTATTTTCCACCCTCCTCCTTCTTTTCTCTCTTTCTGCCCGTCACTGTACCCGTTCTCCATCTCCCTCTGGTGCCCCCCTCCCTCTTTCTTTCTCCCGAGGCCTCCCGTCCCATGATCCTTTCCCTTCTCCAGCTCTGTATCCATTTTGCTAATCACCTTTCCGGCTCTTAGCTACACCCCTCCCCCTCCGGTCTTCTCCTATCATTTCGCATTTTTCCCTCCCCTCGTACTTTCAAATCTCTTACTATCTTTCCTTTCAGTCAGTCCTGACGAAGGGTCTCGGCCCGAAACGTCGACAGAGCTTCTCCCTGTAGATGCTGCCTGGCCTGCTGTGTTCCGCCAGCATTTTGTGTGTGTTGCAGATGCTGCGGATCCGCGGTAAAACGGGATCACGTGACGGGTGGAGGGTCTCCCACGTGACCCGGTGACTCCACTCCTCGCCCCTCACACGCTGCCCGACCTCCCCACCGCATCTCCCACATTATTCCATGTTTACACCGGGTACACGTTTAACATTTTCCCTCCGTATATTCCCGTCCCATCCCTCCACCTCCCTGGGCCACTGTTACGGGTTCGAATCCCATTCCGATCCGACTGACATTTTAGATCCAAAACAGAATTGTGCAGGTTTCATGTAAATCAGTCTATGTTTATAAACACTAATTTCGATTCACATTCCTCCTGCCTCACTGGACAGGAACACTGAGACATCAAGTGAGAAACAGCAGGAGGTGGCCATTCAGCCCCTCTAACCATCAACAAGATGGCGGCTGCTCTCCCATCTCGGCCACATGTTTCTGCCCGATCCTCATTTCTTCGATCCCTTCGGTCTCCACACATCTGCCGGCCTCTGTTTTACGTGGGGACGATCACCGAGTCTTCACCGCCCTCTGTGGTGGGGATTTACAGACATTCAACACCCTCGGAGTGGAGGCATTTCCCCTCATCTCAGTCCCGGACAGTCCATCCCTGTTTCAGAGACTGGGATCCCTGGTCCAGCCGGTAATGATGTTGTGAATATCAATGTGTTCACCTCTCAGTCCCCGATTCTTTAAATGAAAGGGTTATCACATTTGATCTTTCTCCATATGATGACCCCACCACTCCAGGGATCAGCCTGGTGAATCTTCATCGCACTCTCTATAACAAATACTCTCTTTGTTCATCCTCTATGGAATTAATTTCCATCTTCTGCAGCCCCGTGTTGCCCCAACCACTCACCTCCCACCCCTGACACTAATTCCACCTCCCCACCTCCCCCCTCACCTGGATCCACCTCTCACTCCCCAGCTCTTGCCCCATCCCCACCCCTCACCTCTTTTCTCTGACTATTGCCCGTCCACCCTCAGTCCAGAGGGAGGGTCTCGGCCCGAAGTGTTGACGGTCCATTTCCCTCCACAGATGCTGCCCGACCCTCCGGCAGTTTGTCCTTTGGTCTATATAACCCGTATTAGTGTGGGGATCGGGATTTTACGCCATATTCCAGGTACAATCACAACAAAACACAAATAATTGTCACTCTGCCCCGACCCTCCGGCAGTTTGTCCTTTGGTCTGTATAACCCGTGTTAGTGTGGTGATCGGGATTTTACACCATATTCCAGGTACAATCCCAACAAAACACAAATAATTGTCACTCTGCCCCGACCCTCCGGCAGTTTGTCCTTTGGTCTGTATAACCCGTGTTAGTGTGGGGATCGGGATTTTACACCATATTCCAGGTACAATCACAATAAAACACAAATAATTGTCACTCTGCCCCGACCCTCCGGCAGTTTGTCCTTTGGTCTGTATAACCCGTGTTAGTGTGGGGATCGGGATTTTACACCATATTCCAGGTACAATCCCAACAAAACACAAATAATTGTCACTCTGCCCCGACCCTCCGGCAGTTTGTCCTTTGGCCTGTATAACCCGTGTTAGTGTGGGGATCGGGATTTTACACCATATTCCAGGTACAATCCCAACAAAACACAAATAATTGTCACTCTGCCCCGACCCTCCGGCAGTTTGTCCTTTGGTCTGTATAACCCGTGTTAGTGTGGGGATCGGGATTTTACACCATATTCCAGGTACAATCCCAACAAAACACAAATAATTGTCACTCTGCCCCGACCCTCCGGCAGTTTGTCCTTTGGTCTGTATAACCCGTGTTAGTGTGGGGATCGGGATTTTACACCATATTCCAGGTACAATCTCAACAAAACACAAATAATTGTCACTCTGCCCCGACCCTCCGGCAGTTTGTCCTTTGGTCTGTATAACCCGTGTTAGTGTGGGGATCGGGATTTTACACCATATTCCAGGTACAATCCCAACAAAACACAAATAATTGTCACTCTGCCCGGACCCTCCGGCAGTTTGTCCTTTGGTCTGTATAACCCGTGTTAGTGTGGGGATCGGGATTTTACACCATATTCCAGGTACAATCCCAACAAAACACAAATAATTGTCACTCTGCCCGGACCCTCCGGCAGTTTGTCCTTTGGTCTGTATAACCCGTGTTAGTGTGGGGATCGGGATTTTACACCATATTCCAGGTACAATCACAATAAAACACAAATAATTGTCACTCTGCCCCGACCCTCCGGCAGTTTGCCCTTTGGTCTGTATAACCCGTGTTAGTGTGGGGATCGGGATTTTACACCATATTCCAGGTACAATCCCAACAAAACACAAATAATTGTCACCCTGCCCGACCCTCCGGCAGTTTGTCCTTTGGTCTGTATAACCCCTGTTAGTGTGGGGATCGGGATTTTACACCATATTCCAGGTACAATCCCCACAAAACACAAATAATTGTCACTCTGCCCCGACCCTCCGGCAGTTTGTCCTTTGGTCTGTATAACCCGTGTTAGTGTGGGGATCGGGATTTTACACCATATTCCAGGTACAATCACAACAAAGCACAAATAATTGTCACTCTGCCCCGACCCTCCGGCAGTTTGTCCTTTGGTCTGTATAACCCGTGTTAGTGTGGGGATCGGGATTTTACACCATATTCCAGGTACAATCCCAACAAAACACAAATAATTGTCACTCTGCCCCGACCCTCCGGCAGTTTGTACTTTGGTCTGTATAACCCCTGTTAGTGTGGGGATCGGGATTTTACACCATATTCCAGGTACAATCACAACAAAGCACAAATAATTGTCACTCTGCCCCGACCATCCGGCAGTTTGTCCTTTGGTCTGTATAACCCGTGTTAGTGTGGGGATCGGGATTTTACACCATATTCCAGGTACAATCTCAACAAAACACAAATAATTGGCACTCTGCCCCGACCCTCCGGCAGTTTGTACTTTGGTCTGTATAACCCCTGTTAGTGTGGGGATCGGGATTTTACACCATATTCCAGGTACAATCACAATAAAACACAAATAATTGTCACTCTGCCCGACCCTCCGGCAGTTTGTCCTTTGGTCTGTATAACCCGTGTTAGTGTGGGGATCGGGATTTTACACCATATTCCAGGTACAATCCCAACAAAGCACAAATAATTGTCACTCTGCCCCGACCCTCCGGCAGTTTGTCCTTTGGTCTGTATAATCCCTGTTAGTGTGGGGATCGGGATTTTACACCATATTCCAGGTACAATCACAATAAAACACAAATAATTGTTACTCTGCCCGACCCTCCGGCAGTTTGTCCTTTGGTCTGTATAACCCGTGTTAGTGTGGGGATCGGGATTTTACACCATATTCCAGGTACAATCCCAACAAAGCACAAATAATTGTCACTCTGCCCCGACCCTCCGGCAGTTTGTCCTTTGGTCTGTATAACCCGTGTTAGTGTGGGGATCGGGATTTTACACCATATTCCAGGTACAATCTCAACAAAACACAAATAATTGTCACTCTGCCCCGACCCTCCGGCAGTTTGTCCTTTGGTCTGTATAACCCGTGTTAGTGTGGGGATCGGGATTTTACACCATATTCCAGGTACAATCCCAACAAAGCACAAATAATTGTCACTTTGCCCGGACCATCGGCAGTTTGTACTTTGGTCTGTATAACCCGTGTTAGTGTGGGGATCGGGATTTTACACCATATTCCAGGTACAATCCCAACAAAACACAAATAATTGTCACTTTGCCCGGACCATCGGCAGTTTGTACTTTGGTCTGTATAACCCGTGTTAGTGTGGGGATCGGGATTTTACACCATATTCCAGGTACAATCCCAACAAAGCACAAATAATTGTCACTCTGCCCCGACCCTCCGGCAGTTTGTCCTTTGGTCTGTATAATCCGTGTTAGTGTGGGGATCGGGATTTTACACCATATTCCAGGTACAATCCCAACAAAACACAAATAATTGTCACTTTGCACGGACCCTCCGGCAGTTTGTCCTTTGGTCTGTATAACCGGTGTTAGTGTGGGGATCGGGATTTTACACCATATTCCAGGTACAATCCCAACAAAACACAAATAATTGTCACTCTGCCCGGACCATCGGCCCCGCTTGCAGGGCAACAGTCTGCCGGAGTTTGCCCCCCAATGTGGTGTATCCCTCCGCTCGACACCACCGTGGGCTCAGACATTTCCACAGATGAGCCCCTCCTGTCCCCCCCGGGACAAACATCCTGTCCGCCCCCTCTCTCACCATCTTCATCCTTTCAATAAAATCCCCCCTCCCCGGGGAGCCGGCATCAACCCGACGGGCCGAGCGGTCTCCTCCTACCTCTCGGCGACACATCGGACTCCGGCCGCGGGAGACGCTTCACAAACGGCCCAACTTCCCTCGGAGGGAAATGGAAATAAATCAGAAAGCGGACATTTACTTTGAGCTTTTCTCCGAGCGGGAGACGGACTCAGCGGGGTAACGCCCACTCGGCCTGTCCGCCTCCGCGACTGGTTGTAACCGGTGATTGACATCGCTTCGCACCAATGGGAGTAGCGCAGCTCCTGAATCCTCTGTCGACAGCGGTGCGGGAGGGGCTGGTCACGTGATTATTAGCCCAGCCGTTCAACCGATAAAGCTCGAGCGCAGCAGCGCGTGGGTGACGTAAGACGCCGCGCACGTGAGGGCAGATCCCGGTGTGGGGAGCCGGTGTGTGACGTCAGGCGCGTGGGGGGGGAGGAGCTGTGTGACGTCACCTGCGGGAGAGCGCTGGCATTTAAAAGCACCTTAATGGACCTTTCAGTGGGACAACAACATTAATGACGGGTTTCATCACTGAATCCAGTGTTGTGGGATGTAAAGTCCCCTGTTATGTGTCCGGCTGTGCCGTGTTGTTGGTGGAGTGGGCAGCGTGGTGTTTGTCTCGATTCGGGTCACAACACCAGAATTGCCAGCGGGGTCCCCACACAGTGTATTAGTCAACAGAAAACCTCTCGTCCCTGCAGTCTTTGTCTCCTGGTAAACTCAACACCCTGACAGTGTGGACCATAGATTCCCCTTCCTCTCAGAGTCAGGGGATCACTCAGACAGCTGATCGCTGAGAGGAGTTATATTTATTGGTCATTAAAGTTCACCCAGATTCGTTTGGACGGATTTGATGTGGAGTTCGGGGTGTCACAGTGAAAGGGCCGGACAGCCGATCTCTCTCCGTTGTCCAAACATCCTTCCAGGTGAGGCGACACTTCACCTGTGAATCTTCCGAGGTCGCCTGTTGTGTCCGCTGCTCCCGATGCTGCCGCCTCGACACTGGTGACACTGGCTCCTCCGCAGTTATGTGGGGTAGTGTTGTTTTTTTTTTTTGCGGGGGGCATCAATATTATAGTTCCCTTTTGTCTGGAGGGGTGGGTTTGGGGGTTGATGATCAGGATGACGTTCTGTTTTATGCGGGGGGTGGGGTGGGAGTTTGATTTTTCTCCCTGAGCGACTTTCATGCTCTTTCTTTGTTTCGTGTTTCTCCGGAGAAGAACAAAAAAACTCAGAGTTGTTTATGGATACCTGCTTTATAATAAATTAAACTTTGAACTATCCGCTCTGAGCGGGAGTTCCCGGTGTCCAAACATTTTCATTCCGATTCCCATTCTCGTTCCGACGTGTCAACCCATCGCCTCCTCTTGTGCCAAGATGAGGCTACCTTCAGGGTCCAGGATCAGCACCTCATATTCCGTGTTGTGTATTGTAAGGAAAATAATGTGGGACTTGAGAGGTTAATGGGTTGTTGTAAGTTTCCACTGACCGTGTGGTATTTGGTGGGGTAGTGGGTTGTTAATGTAGCAGAACGGATGGCGTCGGGCCAGGAAATGGGACAATGCAATCGGTCCCAGCTCGTCAACCGCAACGCGTCCTATATTGTCCTGTGGTAACTGTACCATGTAGGCATGTAGAGGCATTGTACAGGATGTCATTGTTCTAAGAAGTCAGCATGAACTTGCAGAGTGTGTGGGGGATATATATAAGGGGCCAGGGGCTGTGAGAAGACAGGAGGACGACAGGGAGAGGACGATATGCAGTCCGTGGAGAAGGACAACAACTAGCAAGACCAGAAGGAACCCCAGGTGGGTACGAAACATCCCAGGTGAAGACCGCGTTCGCTGGCGTGGGTGCTTCATCACACCTGTTCCTGGCCCCGTATGAGTCGTGTGGGAGTGGGATTAACCACACGTTGATAAGTATTGCTTGTATCGGGAAAAGGGCAGTTGCACAGCCGTGGGTAGTTAAGCTAAGCCGCTTTCCGCAATGAAGTGTCATTTATGCCAGTATTTTACCTTACCAATAAACAAGTGTAATCCTGTGATCTGGTGTACAGTCTCATTCTTGTCGCGGGTACATTTTCTCTGATACCACGTTCCTGCTTGGTCGGATAACTTTCCGTCCATAACAATTGGCGCTGCGAGCAGGGTATCAGGATGAATTTGTTCCGCCGCAAGAAGGAGGCCACTCCCGAACAGTTCCTTATTCCCGGCTGGACGGATAATTCGGCCGGGTTCGGGATGCTGGCAAATACATTGTCTCAGTTGGGCTCTCCTCTCAGTTGGGAGGATCGCCTGCTACCACGGGAAACCCCTATCGGGGAAAGTGTGGCACGGTTATTGCGAGAGCTGAATTTTCCGAAGCAAAAGGGTTCCCTGACGGATGCTTTTTGGCTGCTGGCTACAGCCCTGAGGCATCAATCAGGAGTATTATCTGCAAAGAAGAAGGAATTGGGTGAATTAAGGGAGGAAGTTGAAGCCATGCAACAGAGGTGTGCTATGATGGGCGAAGTAGTGCGCACCAGTCAAAATCGGGCTTCTGAGCTGGAAGAAACGGGGGTCAAATTGGCATGTAGGGCCCTCCAACTGAAACACCAGTTGTATAAGCAAAAGGGATCTATGTCCCCGGATCCCGCCCGAGTAAGGGCAATGTTAGCAAAAGGGGATGACATTGATACTTGGGATGGTGATATCTGGTATGATGATGACAACCGATATCCGGATCAACCATCTTACCCACCGTTCCCGGGCCCTGGCCCGGGAGAGGATGCCGCCCAAGCCCAAGCCCGGCCGGCAATGGTCACCACGTATACTTATCCTACCCCCCAGGATGAGGCGGAGGGAAACGATTTTGATTCTGACTATGCTCAGGCCGAGGGCGATGCGCGGGTAAGACCGGGAGAGGCCCTAAACGCGGGTCGGAGGCAGGTACAATATAAGGATTACACCATGAAGGAACTGTCCGAGATGGGCCAGAGGTTCCGGCAGAAACCATCGGAACCTTTGGCGGCTTGGTTATTACGGATATGGGAAGAAGGAGGGGGGCATATCTATCTAACTCCGGAGGAGTTGGTAGGTATGGGGACGTTAGCTACAGACCCTCGCCTTAATCAAGAGTTGCGGGGTCGGAGCGTCGACACTGATTATCTGTTCTATACTGTTACTGCTGCCGCCCATAGAGTCTTCCCTTCCGCTATGGATTGGGACCATAAAGTTGCGGATTGGGAGACGGGGGAGGAAGGAGCACAGGTGCTGCGGCAGCAAGCCCTGGCGGCTGCCCTATATGTCCATCGGTTGGGCCAGTGGGCCCATGGGGGAGGGCCAGAGGATGAACTCTTTACCGCTGGTATGCAGACCCGCCTGGTCCGCTCAGCGGCTCCCGCATTACGGGGAGTTGTGTTATCAATAACGGGGCCCTTGATCGGGAGCCCTATCGCCCGTGTTATAGGGGCCATGCAGACATTGTCTGAAATAGCCACCCCCCGTAGCCGGGCTCGGCCCGTGTCTACGGATAGGCAGAAAAGGACTCAGTTCCTCTCACTGTTGCAGGTATGGGTCCGTTATCCTACAGGTGAACGCCTCCCGGGGGAGATAATTGCTGTGGCCCAGGGGAACACCCGTTGGGTGGCTGTGGAAGGGCACGATCGGGTGGAATGTTTAAATACAGAACGCCTGACTAAACGCGAATGATTGTCTGTTTTCAGGATTTTGATGATGCTCTTGTACGGCCTGCTGACCCTCCTTCTTCTCGGATCTAGATCCAGCTCTCGTATCTGGTCTTGTGACGATGGCACCGACCAGCTACACTTACCCGTCGGTGACAGCTGCATGTGTCATGCGAGTGGATGGAGGGTTGACCGGTTAACTTGTAATTGGTACAATGGTTCGTGTTTATTATTCTGTTAATAATTTTTGTGGCTTTATGTGTTTTTGTGATTAAGCAGGTTATTCAACGCTGTGTAACCCCTCGCCGCCGTTGACGAGTTGGTACCGAGGGGGTGGAGTGTATTGTAGGAAAAGAATGTGGGACTTGAGAGGTTAATGGGTTGCTATAAGTTCCCACTGAGCAGGTGGTATTTGGTGAGGTAGTGGGTTGTTAATGTAGCAGAATGGATGGCGTCGGGCCAGGAAATGCAACAATGCAATCGGTCCCAGCTCGTCAACCGCAACGCGTCCTATATTGTCCTGTGGTAACTGTACCATGTAGGCATGTAGAGGCATTGTACAGGATATCCTTGTCCGTGTAGGCATGTAGAGGCATTGTACAGGATGTCATTGTTCTAAGAGAATATATATTGTTCTCATTGTTTTAAGGGGATATATAGGGGGCCAGGGGCTGTGAGGTGCAGAGGACGACAGGGGGAGGACGATATGCAGTCCGTGGAGAAGGACAACAACTAGCAAGACCAGAAGGAACCCCAGGTGGGGACGAAACATCCCAGGTGAAGACCGCGTTCGCTGGCGTGGGTGCTTCATCACACCTGTTCCTGGCCCCGTATGAGTCGTGTGGGAGTGGGATTAACCACACGTTGATAAGTATTGCTTGTATCGGGAAAAGGGCAGTTGCACAGCCGTGGGTAGTTAAGTTAAGCCGCTTTCCGCAATGAAGTGTCATTTATGCTAATATTTTACCTTACCAATAAACAAGTGTAATACTGTGATCTAGTGTACAGTCTCATTCTTGTCGCGGATACATTTTCTCTGATACCACGGTCCTGCTTGGTCGGATAGTTCCGTCCATAACACAACCTGATGGCATGAATATCGATTTCTCCTTCCGGTGAACAAATTTCCCTCACACCCCTCCCTCCCACTCCCTCTCTTCCTCTCTGACTTTTCACGTCCTCTCACCTGCGTATCACTTCTCTCTGGGTCCACTGCTCCATATCTTTCTCCTATTCTCCACTCCCCTCTCCTATTAGAGTCTATTTTCTTCTGCTCTTGAGCTTTCCCACCAACCTGGCTTCACTTATCACCTTCCAGCGAGACATTTCCTCACCCGCCCCGATTTTATTCAGATATTTCTCCCATCCCATCTCAGTCCTGAAGGAGGGTTCAACTGAAACTCTTTTCGATAGAGGCTGCCCGGCCTGCTGAGATCGGCCAGCATTTTGTTTGTGTTGCTCTGAATTTCCAGCATCTGCAGACTTTGTGGTGTTTGTGATTTACCTCTCCGTTGTCCCTCCCGCCTCCAGCCACTAGTGGCGCTGCATGGACCTCCGGCCACTAGTGGCGCTGCATGGACCTCCAGCGACTGGTGGCGCTGCATGGACCTCCAGATACTGGGAGCGCTGCATGGACCTCCAGAGACTGGTGGCGCTGCATGGACCTCCGGCCACGGGTGGCGCTGCGGAGAAACGTCTGCTATACACATGCGCAGTGCTCTCGCAGCTGTTGGCGGTTCTCCGATTCGAGCGGGGGTGAGTCGGGGCTGATCCCGAAATTGTGTAAATGTGGGTCGGTTGCATCATTGGGAAAGGGTCAGGCCCGAGCTCTGCCGGACGGCTGGAGCAGGGGTGCAGTGGCAATTTTTTAGGTGCCGGAGCTGTACGGGGTGGTGGTGGGGGGTTGGTTGATAAGTTCGTGGCCTAAGTTAGAAGGCTTAAAGTTATACAACTATCGGTACCTGCACGTGGTTCAACTCTTTGAGTGATTATGCATAAAGTTTTGTCAGAAACGAGCCACGCTCCCGAATAATGGCTTCAAGACAAATTCAAAGAAACAAAGTTTATTAACAGTTCTGCAGAGCTGGGCTCCCTCAGAGAAGGGAACCCCGAACCTTACAGGGCAACAGGTTTTATCCTTCTTCCTTACTCCTCCCCTCCCTGACTCGGGAGGTACATAGTCTTATCCCATTCCATATTTGAAGTTGTTTTTTTACACATTTCTGTAAAACAATAGTCCATATCTCAGGACTTCAATGATTCCACAAGCAATTAATCTCGTCAGGGCTTCTGCATTCCTGCTTATCAGACATAATTAAATCACATTTGTTTACTGCACCGACCCCCCCAACCTCTTTCAGAAACGCACATCTTAATTTATGGCTTCAGCTCTCACAGTTTGAAATTAATAACTTTTGCGGTATTTCTGTTTCAGATAATTCAAAATTGCTCGGTTTTGTAAAATTGACTCGTTCCACCTTAGGCCACGAAGTTATCAATCACGTTTCGTGTGTGACACCCAATTTGTCTACCTGTTCATTTCATGTACTGGGCAACTTCCTTGCCCCATTTGTGTAATGAGCAGGTACACAAATTGGGTGTGACATATATAGGGCTTCTTATAATGTCAAGCAGTAAACCAAGATGAAAGAAATATGTGAATTCCAGAGCTCCACAGAAATATAGTGATAGCTAAGACATTAACAAGATTACAGCCTGTCACTACATTTCAGTGTATAACTGGTACAATTAAACATATAATACTTAATTTAATAATATGACAAAGTATTGCACGGTTGCACTTAACTGATTATCATAAAATATAATTATCAAGCAAGTAAAATAACTTTGTTTGCTTAGAAGCCAAAGGGTTGTTAGTGAGAAAAATTTACTTTAGGATTAGCGAGTAATCCACGGACCACCACAGATGTAGCGTTACTAATACGACTGAGTCGGAGCAGACGGCAGGGCCCGCAGCGCTTAGCAGTGTTCCTCAGAGGTATAAAAATAACAGAAATAAAGCAATTCATTTTTTTTTACACTTTTAGCCACCTAAATTGGAACCAAGTAATCAAGTATGAAAAAAGAACGTCTGACGAACTATTGCTAAAGCCAGGAATATTGCTGAATATTAGTCTCAAAAGTGGTAGGTTGGCAACTCTGCCTCGTACCGTTTCTCTCACAGAAATGGTTGGACGGGAAGTGTACCTGAGAGTGTCGATACTCACAATATTCTCACACGTCGGGTGTTACGTGGTTCGATCTTTACAGATTCTGTTTAGTCTTTAAATATATAAAAAGTTAAGGAAGCTTGAATCTTTACATGAATTATTATCGCATTTATACAAATAGAAAATATCGTAGTTTGCAAGTGACAAATGTTAACGGGAGGACAGCAACCATTTGGGAGTTTTGGAAATGCATTTCATCTCGTTCATTGCCTCACTAAGTTACTCTTTTTCCTATCAACACAAAGAGAAAAAGAGCCTCTTTCCCATCAGCTACAATTGGTGGAGCGAGGCCAAGGGGTTGATTCGCTATTAATGATAGTTGAAATGACGTAAAACTAGCTTATAGCCCAGAAATGCTTTTTTTCCATTTAGCTTGTAAAACAAAACTAAATTTATCCGGGTGTAGAAGAGGATTTTGGATGATTAGCTTGTGTATTTGATCAAAATCAGGAAGAAGATGAGCGAGCAGTGAATTTTTCTTTCATTGTTTTCGACTTTTAAACTTGGGTTTCTATGTTCATTCCTTGCTTAATATAGCTCCTTCCTGGAATCCAATGGTACCCATTGGAAAGAGCGGAAAAATGCTCGCACTTCTGTGCAGGTATTTCCCAGCTTCCTAGGACAACGGGTCGAGCGAGAAGGAATTTCACAAATACCTAAATAAAAAACAGTCACAGCTCCAGGATTTCACCAAAAACGATCAAATATCCTAATGTTATTAGTGGTATTTTTCCCCACCAGCCAACACCCCCTCTTCCCAAACCCCGCTTCGGTAAAATTCCCTCTATTTAATATGCGGCCGCTGTTAAATTCCGTGCTTGTTTATTTTGACTTTTTTACAGAGGTGTCGGAGCAGCTCTCCGGTGAGCTCTGGTAGCACTGCAGCCCTGAATGTATGAGACAGTACAGTGTTAAATGCAAAACCCTGAACAGTGTCGATGATCAGAGGGATCTTAGACTCCAAGTTCATCGCTCCCTGAAAGAGACTGCACAGATTGATCGGGTGGTTAAGAAGGCAAATGGCGTGGTTGTCTTTATTAGTTGAATTAGTTCAAAAGTCATGAAGTTGTGTTGCAGCTTTGTAAAACTTGTTAGCCCTTATCTGGAGTGTTTCATACAGTTCTGGTCGCTCCCATTCTCGGAAGGATATCGGGGCTTTGGAGAGGGCGCAGAAGAGGTTTACCGGGACCCTGCCTGGATTAGAGGGCATGAGCTATAACGAGAGGCTGGACAAACTTGTGTTGTTTTCTCCAGAGCGGCGCAGGCCGGGGTGAGACTGGACGGACGTTTACAAGATTACGAGAGGAATAGGTAGAGTGGACAGACATTATGTTTTACCTGGGGTTTGAAATGTCTGACACATTTAAGGTGAGAGGAGATGTGAGGGGCAAGTTTGTTTATTTCCACAGAGTGCTGGGAAGCTGGAGACTATGCCTGGGGTGTTAGACCCCACCGGTCACGTGATCCCATTTGTCCCTCCCATTTAACTGCAGATGTAACGATCTCTTTGTGCATGTTCACAATCTCCAGATTGGTGGTCATGCATCCTCCATGTTGTGTTGGGAAATCTGATGTTGGCCACTGAGTCCCGTTAACTTCCCCCAACTCACCTCGCTTCCTGAGGCTCCTCACATTTGTCCTGGAGCTTTATGGCTGTTGTGTCTTCTCCCGGACTGGGGTGGGTGAGAAAGGAGAACGTCCCAGGTTGTGGGGATCTTTGATTTCACTGCCTGCTTTACCGAGGGACTGGGAAGTCTAGCGGGGAGGATCGTTTCTGTGATGTGCTGATCTGGATCCAAAGGTCTCTGCAGTTCCTCGCAGTCACGGGCAGAGTAGTTACCATGCAAAACGTGAAGTGTCCGGATGGGAAACTTTCTATGTTGTGTTGATAAAAATTTTGGTGAGGGTCAAAGTATATCTGGCAAAGTTCTTGTTATTTTTGCTAATTCTGTCATTTTAGAATCTTTTGTACAATAGTATGTACTATTCATTCAATACCTATGTGTTGCTGGAGGACCATCAGTGATCGTCCTTGATCCCTTCTCCCACCTGGTTCCATCTGCTCATCTTGTTCAACCTCTGTCCAGTCTCCTCCACCCCCCCTGTTTCAGTGATATACATCAACCATCTGGGTCATCCTCAGTCCGCCTTGTATCCCACCTCCTCAATGTTATATATCAGCAAACTTTCTTCCAACCCTTGTCTTCATTGTGAAGTGTTCTTTTGTCCCTTTGGCCTCGCTGACTCATTTCCAGAATCGGTTATTGTTAGTTGGAATGTCGGAGGGTCATCAGGTCCCAGTTCTGTTGTGCATTGGTGTGGAGGTGCTAGTTTATGAACAGTGACGGGCTGACACACTGCAGCATTTTACTGGCAGCAAAGAGTACTGGGAGAGTTGGTGCTTGGGCTCTAATCCTGTGATCGGCATTCCAGGCAAATGGAACTATTGGTGTTTTGGCTTTGACTTTGGTTTGAGCTTCTACAGATGGGGCTGTAAGATACAGATCCTGCAATGAAGCAGAAATTTTGAGCAGCTGGACATTGGTTGTGGTAAAATCTTAGATTGTGCTACCCAGTGTGAGATGTGGGGACGATGTGTGAGACTCTTAGGGTCGGTGAGTGGCAGATTCAGCTGTGTGAGTCTGTGAGGTTGGGTCCTGGGAGATCACGGTTTTTGATCCAGGTAAAGTGGACCCGGGATTGAGCTGTTTGGGCTTGTGAGGTGCTGATCGAGTATTTCTGGTCTGGGATCAGATGTTTGTTTCTGGAGTTCCTTTGGAAACAATGATTGCCAATCTGAGGAGAGGATGAGTTTCCATTTCATCCTTACAGGGAGAGGCTGTGAGTAAATGGGCTGTTCCGTGTTTACAACAGTAGAAATAGACCCTGAGTCTGGTGTTCAAACTGTGTTTGGAAATCCCCCCCCCCCCCACTGTCACATAGTGGAAATCAGGCAGCTGTGCTGGAGATCTGCACTAAAAACTGAAAATATTTGAACTCAATCTGATGAAATGTTATTAATTGAATTGTATTGTAAGCTGTTCCTTACCTGCTGAGTGTTTCTGGTAATTCCAGTTTCTTTTTATTTCTTGGTTTATATTTCATGAAATGGACCTGTTTTAACCTGGAAATGAAAATGGCTGTGATAGTTTGTAGGCCTCCGTTAGAGTCTCTGCAAGTCTCCCCTCTCCACGCCACCGATGTTGTCCAAGGGAAGGGCATTAGGACCCATACAGCTTGGCACTGGTGTCGTCGCTCAAGGACACACACGCAGCCTCTGCCAAGGCTCGAACTAGCAACCTTCAGATCACTAGACCAACGCCTTAACCACTTGGCCACGCGCCAGCACATGTGATAGTAGAACAGTAAAGAAAGCACAACGTTTCCCTTTAAATTATCCTGGTACCAATTTGTCTGTTTTTCCTGGAAATGTGTTCAGTACAGTTGTTGCTAACAAGGTTTACATGAATAATCTCAGGAATGATCGGCGTTATGTATGAGGAGCATTTGATGGTTCCGGACCTGTGCTCGATGGAGTTCAGAGGGACTGTGGGGGTGGTGGAGGGATGTATGGTTAAGTAAACTTACCGAATGCTGAAAAGCCTGGATACAGTGGACATGGAGAGGATGTTTCCATTAGACAGAGTCTGTGATCTGACAGCACAGTTTTAGAACAAAGATGCTTCCTGTTAAAATTCAGTTGAGAATTTTTTTTTGCCAAAATATGTCTGATCTATGGAATTTGTTGCCACGGAATCTGATTGAGGCTCACATTTGGGTATATTTATGACAGAGATTAATATATTCATGATTGCTAAGTAGCTTCAGGGTTACAGGAGGAAGGCAGGAATATGGTGTTGGAATAAAAATCAGCCCTGGTTGAGTGGTGTGGCAGACCAGATGGATCGAATCATCTAATTCTGTTCCTTTGTCTTATGTCTTACCATGACTGAATGATGGCTCCTTCTTATCCCATATCGTTTTGTGACATATGAGGGACAATAAAAGATTGTTCACTGAGATCATTATATTTGCCTTCAACGTTTAAATTTCAGTGAGTTTTGTTCCTAGTAACATTAAGCAGAAATGTTTGGTCCTCCTTTGTAATGTTAATGTGCTTCATTATCTTTCATGTTAAAGTTAGACCTGCAGTGAGAGATTTATTGGAAGAAAAACCACGACTGAAGACGAGGGAACAGCAACAAGTGAACCAGCCCGAGGACTGAGAGCACCAACTGGAGAGAACCCATCTGACTCAGGGTTTCCATTGATTCAGTCAGGAGAAAGTTTGGTGAGTCTCGTTTACTCAAACACTGGTCCTTTAGACATTACGTACCTGTACAAAGGAAGGTAGGGAATAGTTGGGAGTGAGACAGAATGTGCCCAGAAGAACCAGTTATGCCTCTGTCAGAACCAGTTGTGAAGAAGCCCCCCCCCCCCAATGTTCCCTTTAAACTTTTTGCCCTTCACCCTTAACCCGTGTCCTCTGGTTTTTTTCTCCCCTAGCCTCAGTGGATAAAGCCTGCTTGCATTCACTCTATCTATACCCATCATAATTTTATATACCTCTATGAAGTCTCCGCTCATTCTTCTACGCTCCAAGGAGTAAAGTCCTAAGCTATTCAACCTTTCTCTGTAACTCAGTTTCTCAAGTCCCGGCAACATCCTCGTAAACCTTCTCTGCACTCTTTAACCTTATTAATATCCTTCCTGTAATTCGGTGACCAGAGCTGCACACAATACTTCAAATTCGGCCTCACCAATGCCTTATACAACCTCACCATAACATTCCAATTCTTATACTCAATACTTTGATTCATAAAGGCCAATGTACCAAAAGCTCTCTTTACTACCCTATCTACCCGTGACGCCACTTTTAGGGAATTTTGTATCAGTATTCCTAGATCCCTCTTCTACTGCACTCCTCAGTGCCCCACCATTTACCTTATCTGTTCTACATTGGTTTTTCCTTCTGAAGTGCAATACCTCACACTTGTCTGTATTAAACTCCATTTGCCATTTTTCAGCCCATTTTTCTAGCTGGTCCAGATCCCTTTGCAAGCTTTGAAAACCTTCCTCACTGTCCACTATACCTCCGATCTTTGTATCATCAGCAAATTTGCTGATCCAATTTACCAAATTATTATCCAGATCATTGATATAGATGACAAATAACAATGGACCCAGCACTGATCCCTGTGGCACACCACTAGTCACAGGCCTCCACTCAGAGAAACAATCCTCCACTACCAATCTCTGGCTTCTCCCATTGAGCCAATGTCTAATCCAATTTACTACCTTACCATTTATACCTAGCGACTGAATCTTCCTAACTAACCTCCCATGCGGGACTTTTTCAAAGGCCTTACTGAAGTCCATGTAGACAACATCCACTGCCTTGCTTTCATCCACTTTCCTTGTAACCTCCTCAAAACACTCTAATATATTTGTTAAACATGACCTACCACACACAAAGCCATGTTGACTCTCCCTAATAAGACCCTGTCTATCTAAATAATTGTCGATCCTGTCTCTTAGTACTCCTCCAATATTTTACCCACTACCGACATCAAACTTACCAGCCTATAATTTCGAGAATTACTTTTAGAGCCTGCTTTAAACAACGGAACAACATGAGCTATCCTCCAAATCTCTGGCACCTCACCCATAGATAATGACATTTAAATATATCTGCCAGGGCCCCTGCAATTTCAACACTAGTCTCCTTCAAGGTCTGAGGGAATACCCTGTCAGGACTTGGATATTTATCTACTCGCCTCAAGATAGCAAGCACCTCCTCCTCTTCTATCTGTATAGGTTCCATGACCTCAATACTTGTTTGCCTTATTTCCATTGACTCCATGCCAGTTTCCTTAGTAAATACAGACGCAAAAAAAAATTTAAGATCTCCCCCATTTCTTTCGGTTCCATACATAGCCGACCACTCTGATCTTCAAGAGGACCAATTTTATCCATTACTATCCTTTTGCTCTTAACATACCTGATGTAGCTCTTTGGATTATCCTTCACCCTGACTGCCAAAGCAACCTCATGTCTTCTTTTAGCCCTCCTGATTTCTTTCTTAAGTATTTTCTTACTCTTTTTATACTCCTCTAGTACGTTATTTGCTCCCTGTTTCTTATACGTGTCATACATCTCTCTTTTTCTTTATCAGAGTTCCCTCGAGAACCAAGGTTCCTTATTCTTATTCATTTAGCCTTTAATCCTGAGACTTCGTTCCCAGGGTGTCCTCATGGGGCGTCCAGAAATGATTTCAGCTGGTGACAACCCTGTTTTCCCCTGTGGGGTAACCCTCATGTGGAATCGGGCTAATGGTCGGACCTTCAACCAAGTGAGTCCAGTCTCCGCTGTTAGTCTGGCCAGTTTACTCTTCAGAGTTGCATTGGCTCTTTCCACTATACCGGCGGCCCGTGGGTGGTGTACACAGTGGAATTGTTGCTTGATAGCTAGTTCATTACGTACCCCTTCGTTTGCTTTCACCACAAAGTGTGGGCCATTGTCAGAGCTCAGCATCTCTGGCAGGCCGTACCTGGGAATTATTTCCCGTAATAATACCTTCACAACAGTCAGCAGTATTAATGGTAGTTGGAAAAGCTTCAACCCATCTACTAAACACGTCTATAATAACTAAGCAGTATCTATAGCAATGTACTCGAGGCAATTCAATGAAATCAACTTGTAGACACGAAAAAGTTTCACCTGTCAAGGGAGTCGTACCCGGTGTGCAGGGTACAGGTTACCAACCATTCCCTCCTTTTCCAAGTGTGTACAGTTATGTACATAATTGACCAATGTTAGTAAAAACTGTGTAGGAACACAAACCTGTCCCACTGGGTGATCCAAAAACCTAGGTCGGGGTCTTTCTGGCATCCCATCTGGGACCACAGTTTGCGCTCATCCTCAGAGACGTCCCCTTGAAAAGTACGCACCTCCCTCATGTCTGGCAAACCCGTTCTGCTTGAGTCATGGAGGATTGCTTGACGGGAACCCGAGCGGACTACAACTACCGAGGATTGTGCCGCACTTTTCGCTGTCTCATCTGCTAAAGCATTGCCCGTAGTGACCAGGTTAGACATGCGGACGTGGGCTGCACACTTAATAATAGCCGAAACTCGAGGTAGCTGTAGAGCGGTGAGTAAGTTGTTTACAAAGGTGGCATTACTAATGGGGTGGCCAGAGGAAGTCAGGAATCCCCATGTTCCCAGAGAGCCCTGTAGTCATGTACCATTCCAAACGCATAACGGGAGTCTGTGTGAACGTTCCCATTTCTGTCTGGTGCTGAGATACAGGCACGAGTCAGAGCAAACAGCTCAGCCTTCTGGGCGGAGACAGCTGCTTCAAAAGAGTCCTGCTCAGTTACTTCACTGTCCGTCACTATCGCATAGTCAGAATGTCGTTTTCCTGATGGATCCACAAAAGAGCTTCCATCCTCGTAAAAAGTTGCCTCAGGCTTGAGGGGGTATTGCAGAATGGATGGGAGAGTCTGTCCTTCTTTCACTGTGATCCAGACAGGGGGTAGTTGGTGCGGCCGACTTCATGGCCTGAAATTGCCCAGAGATGTGGTGCAACATCTTGGGTTTTGTCAATATTAAAAGAGAGTTTTACTAGATGTCCCGTCTTCACTTCCGACTCCTTCCAGTATCGGAGTTGGCCCACAGGAAATCTTGCCAGTCTCCTTTCGTGCTGGAGGCTTGTTTTGTCAGGGTGTAGGCAGGGAACCCAGGGCAAACCCTGATGCTGGTATGGGCAGCCACCAGTCCTGTCTGTCGCCAAAGGGAATCCAGAACTTCTGTCCCTCGAGGGCTGCATAAATATGGCTTTCCTCAGTTGAGCACCCCGTAGGGTCAAAGTACAGAGTCACATGAGAGTCGGCCGCTGGCAGAAGGGGTTCAAACTCAGTGGAGTCCGGATTAAGTGCCCACCACTGGGGGGGGGGGGGGGGGGGTGCAGAAATTGGGGAAGCTGTCGGTTGTTCGCTAGTTGCAGGGTGATACCATTGTCTCTGCAGAGGATCTCGACTTCCAACAGACAGAGCAAGTCTCTCCCTGCTAGATTACACCCCCGACTGGTGGTGACTGTGAATGAAACCTCACACTGGTTCCTCTGGAATTCCACCTGCAGTGGCTGGTTATGTGAATACGTACATCCTATGCCCTCAAAGCCAGACACAGTGATTGTAGCGTCTGATAGCTGGAATCCCTTTTCTGATACTGTTTCCTGATCGAGAGTGGTTGTGGTTGCCCCCATATCAATCAGAAACGGAATTGGAATTCCAGCAACTTGCAATATTACATTGGGCTCTTCCTGAGGGGCGGAAATCACAGTAGGAAGCATCCTTGCTTGTCCATTTCTAAACGGCTTCTTTTCCCCACCTGTCCCGTGGCAGCTTTCTGTTCTTCTGTTCCCATTTCTGATCCCCAGATATAGCCCGCTCGCATCCTTCTTTCCACTGAACATATTCTCCTTTAATATTAGTTCCCTTCAGGGTCGATCGGGATTCGAAAGTCGGGTCGCAATGATATGTCAAAGCTCAACGTATTCCATTTCGGTCATTGTCAGGCCAATCCATATTATTTTTAATCCTGTTGGCTATCTATATTGGTAAGCGATAGAACAGTAGGGCATTAAACTGGGGGGACAGATTCCCATTATTAAAGGCTTGGTCTCCTGCAAAAGTGCCATAGCAGGCCACAAATCACTCCCAATAGTCTGGTCCCGATTCCCCAGGGTTAGGTTTGCATTCAACTACTTTAGTAATGTTTACAGGTTGCTGGAGGGCCCTTTCCAAGGCTTGAATAATCTGGTCTGTCTGTTCATTCTCATTATGTTTTCCCGCCTGTAACTCCTGATAGGTTTGGTATCTCAAATCTGCCTTCCATTTCCTCCCCTCAGCAGCTGAGAGAATCATGCAGCAGAGACCGAATAAATCTTGTGGAGTTGCATTAAACATTTTTGTATTGCGGACACACTGCTGGGTTTTCTTTTCTATCTGGGGCCTGATTCATGATCATTATCGTTTCTTGAGGCTTCCGGGGTGCAGACACAGGGATCACTGAGGGCTGTCCCTCCTCCTGCTCGTGGATTGGGCAGCATTCAGGTGGGAATTGTCTTTGTGGAGCCATTAACTGGGGTTTTATTGGATTCTTCCCTCCCTGTCTCGGAATAAACCTCTGTATTCCCTTTCAGGATCACATGGTAAAGTGACACCCCCCCCCCCCTTCCCTGTCCCGCTGTTTTACCCGAGCGGCCACCATTGGGGTTTGGGATCACTGGGTGAACTTGGCCCCTGGTAAGGTAGGAGAGGTACGGTGGGTGCCCACTCCTCATCACGGTCACTGTCCTCAAACAGGGTCGGTATGACAGACATGTGTTTGGGATCCCTTGTTTCCCTATCAGTATGTAACGAAACCCAATTTCCCTCGGGGTCAATAAAGTATGTCTGTCTGACGTTCCTGCCCTTCTCTCCTATCTGGGCCGGCCTTGGTTTGCTTACGTTGTTCTTCCTGCTCTCATTTTCGGCATCCATCCACCCATTCACACTTCACTTTTAGCATCTCCCAACCTTTGCATTACATACCTCTATCCTGTTGTCACATGCATTATTCCTCCAACTTGCTAATAATATACTGTTCCACTTCATATCTGCTTTTCCTTCCATTCCCTTTTCAACAATTTCCTCTTCTTTCCACAGTTCTTTTTCCATATCAAATTTACTGCTTGTTCTCATGATGTAATATCCCAGGCTCCTGCACCCTCCCCCGTCCGTGGCCACATTTTGTTCCCCAATTTCTTATTCAGCGCTGCACTCAACATTTGAAAATCTTTTTCCTTGTCTGGAAAACTCTCAATCGACTGCAATTGACCCATGTTCTCTTTGTTATTTACCCGGCACAAAGCCTCCTGCTCAATTATCGATCAGGTAACTTTACCCGGCTGGCACCTCCTGCTCAATTAATGAAATTACCTGGCATGTAAGCCTCCTGCCCACTTAGTAAAATTTACCTGGTACCGCCTCCTGCCCACTTAGCAAAATTTTGCCTTATACGAGCCTCTCGACAGATTCTTTCCTGATCCCGTCAAGCTAAGCAATCAGCCTTGGGCGAGGGACTGTACCTCCAAATGAACTAACGGAGAGTGACAAAAGGTAAAATACCTACTGGGCACCCGGTCACTCTCCGCAGTCCCCAGAGTGGTCCAGCCACTTGCTCAGCCCGTCTGCTTGGCACTCCCTGTATTGGGATCGTGTTCGTGGTGACAAATGTTAAAAGTTGAATCCAATTAAAACTCGGGAGTCCAGTTTCTTATCATCACCACAGTTTATTGCGCATTCTCCTGCAGGAGTTTGAGACCCAGTTGTCAAAGGGAAGGCATGTAAACACTGCCACCATCTGACAAGTGGACTGACTTAGTCAGGTTACAGCCGTATACCTGTACATAGTAAGCCCATACATTACAATTGCAATATGTTGTTTGAACTGGTACACCCAAGTCTGTTGGTGCAAAACTTAATTACTTAGAATTCAGAGTTCACTAAATCAAGGTTTTAATTACAGATGGATGTACAGTCCAGTCCTTGTCAGTTATTCCCTTTGCAAGGCCCTGATTTAATTACAAACAGAAGTTCATTCCTGTCCTTATCAGTGAGTCCTCCTCCACATACTCAAACAAGAGTACAGTGTATAATGTTATCCGCTAATGAGAGTACAATGTATAATGTCATCAGCTCTCAGTGTGTCTCTTTGCAAGCCACAGAGAACTGGTTATGAGCCTGTCTTAGCTAAATGCTGAAAACGGAGTTCACTTCAGTTCAAAATTCCTATTCAGTCCCAATTATTCTTTCAGCCAGAGGTTACATAGGTTCAAAATGATTTTTTTTAATATATCCTCAATTCCTCAGGTGGGTTCAGGGGAAATATTTATGTCCAATATAGAAACTGCTGTTACCTGTGTGTATTGTGGCGATGCAAAAGTTGCTGGAGAATTTGCAAGTGGGAAGAAGTGGAGTGATATTTGGAAATCTGACTTTTTAAAGTGTAGTTTAGCAAGCAAACCACATATGGACAATGTACAAAAGCTCTGGTGAGAAAATCCTTCATTACCCGTTACAGGCCTGCTACATAGGTTGTGTGAGAGTGCAGATGAACTCGATCACGTATAATGTGTAAAATGTCCTTGTTTATGTTAAGAGCTTTTTTAGTTGTATAAGATGATGAGGGGCATTGATGGTGTGCATAGCCAGAGGTTATTTTCCCAGGGCTGAAATGGCTAACACAAGAGAGCAGAGTTTTAAGGTGCTTGAAAATTGATACTGAGGGGATGTCAGGGGTAACTTTTTTTACACAGAGGATGGTGGGTGCATGTAATGCATTGCTGGCTTTTTGTGTGAGAGTGTTTCAGTTACTATGGGAACAGGAAACCATGCAGCTCAGTGGGAACAGGGAATAATACCAATGGAGAGAGTCAAACTGAGCCAAGTCACAGATTGTAGATGGCAGAAATGCCCCATTCTTATAGACACAGGAAGAGCATCAGAGAGTTTGAGGGTCATTCCAGATGCCAGCACTGTGCCCAGTTAGAAGATGATTTCTCTCTCCAACTTGGGTTGAACTTCACTGTAACAGTGTGTTGCCAGATCACACCTTGACAACTCAAGTAATCTCATCTGAAATGTTGTCCTACACCCATTGATTGATTCTGTAAGTCTTTTTACAGGTTAAAAATGACAAGGAATTTGTCTACGGGAATCTCGAACACAACACGCCAGTTTTGCTGTCTCTGTCCAGATATTTAGGAAGTGGAGCAAGGGATTCACTCGATCATCCTTCCTGCTCAGACTGTGGGGAGGGATTCACTCTATCATCTGACTGACTGCCATGCCTGTCATTTTAAACAAGGGGGGTGGAGTGGCCATTCATCTGCTCAGACTGTGGGAATGGATTCAGTTGGACAACTGAAGGGACATCAGCAAGTTTACACTGGGACAAGGCCATTCACCTGTTCTGTGGGTGAGAAGGGATTCAGTTGGTCTTCCCACCTGTGGGACACCAGTCAGTTCACTGGGCAGAGGCTGGTCATTTGCTGAATTTGTGGAGAAGGATTCACTGGGTCATCTGATCTAATGGCTCACCAGCGAGTTCGCACCGGGGGAGCGGCCATTCACCCTCTCAGACTGTGGGAAGGGATTCACTCAGTCATCTAATCTGAAGAAACATCAGCGAGTTCACACTGGAGAGAGGCCATACACCTGCTTAGACTGTGGGAAAGGATTCACTTGCTCAGATAAACTGAAGATACATCAGCGAGTTCACACTGGAGAGAGGCCATACACCTGCTCAGACTGTGGGAAAGGATTCACTTGCTCAGATAAACTGAAGGTACATCAGTGAGTTCACACTGGAGAGAGGCCGTTCATCTGCTCAGACTGGGAAGGGATTCACTTTGTCATCCCAACTGAAGATACATCACCGAGTTCACACTGGGGTTTGGCCGTTCATCTGCTCAGACTGTGGGAAAGGATTCAGTCAGTTATCAAAACTGGAGGTACACCAGCGAGTTCACACTGGAGAGAGGTCTTTCACCTGCTCAGACTGTGGGAAGGGATTCACTTGCTTATCTAATCTGAAAGGACATCAGAGAGTTCACACTGGTGAGAGGCCATTCACCTGCTCAGACTGTGGGAAGGGATTCACTTGCTCATCTGAACTGAAGGTACACCAGCGAGTTCACACTGGAGAGAGTTTGTTCACCTGCTCAGACTGTGGGAAGGGATTCATTCTGTCACATGAACTACTGGTACACAAGTCAGTTCACACTGGGGAGTGGCCGTTCACCTGCTCAGACTGTGGGAAGGCATTCACTCGGTCATCTATTCTGAAGTTACATCAGCGAGTTCACACTGGGGAGCGGCCGTTCACCTGCTCAGACTGTGGGAAGGGATTCACTCAGTTATCAAAACTGGAGGTACACCAGCGAGTTCACACTGGGGTTTGGCCGTTCATCTGCTCAGACTGTGGGAAGGGATTCACTCAGTCATCTATTCTGAAGTTACATCAGCGAATTCACACTGGAGAGAGGCCTTTCACCTGCTCAGACTGTGGGAAGGGATTCACTCGGTCATCTCAACTACAGAGACACCAGCGAGTTCACACTGAGTAGAGGCCGATCAACTGGCCAGTCTTTGGGAAAAGTTTCTCTCAGCCAAATCAACCAAAATGTGCATCAGCGAGTTCACACTGGGGAGTGGCCGTTCACCTGCAGTGAATGTGGGAAGTGATTCACTAAGTAATCTAAGCGTATGTAACTCTCGCTTCAGCAAGCAGCTTAATATGGCTTAATTTGCCCCTCCCCCCCAGCCCGGCCAAACTTAAGAAATCTCTTTTGGGTGGATGCTGTGTGATGTGTCCCCTGTTACAAATCAGTACCCTGAAATTACAAACAGTACACAACATGTGATTAAACAATTGAGATTTATAATTCTTACTTTGACTACAGGGTTAGTAAAGACAACAAAAAAAAAAGAAAAAGAGCCCACTCTCTCCATTCGCGTCTTCTCATCTCTCCCCAGCAAAAAAAAACACCATGAAAATCTCTCTTCCAGACTCAGAAGAAGGAACATTTCTCTCATTGGATAGACCCGCACTCCAAATCCCTGTTTTCTCCAGTCGTAACCTAAACATTGTTATACTTGTGACAGACCACCGGGTTCACACTGGGGAGAAAGTTTCAATGAGCTGCATGCTGGATATTTGTCCATCACCGTTGCTGAATGCAATTTCGAGAGTGACTGTCGGTGCTGAACTCTGCAATTATTGCTGCTGCTCACCACACCCAGGTCTGCACCCTGGTCACTAGGCACGGGAGTTTCTTCTGCTCCATATTCACCTTTAATGGGACTGGAGTTTAATATTCTGGATCTGAGACAAGTAAATCAGTTCTATTTTAAACTCTGTCTCTGGTACTTAGTGAATCTTTAACACACCTAGTGCATGGTAGAGGGTCAACTCAGGCCGGCTGGCCCCTGCCAGTGATTCTGTTCCAGGACAGTCCTTTTAAATCCTCCCCTGTTGTTCCCCTCTCGCTCTCCCTGTGGTGATGGGTTCCAAACCGTCACCATCCTGTGGATGAAGAGGTTTCCCTGAATTCTCTGCAGACTGAAGAAATTGAGCTGACTGCAGTTCTGTCTGAGATGTTCTTCGCCCCTGAAATCTCTGGGCTGAGGAAGAATGAATTTGGGAGTTACCCTCCTTATTCACGGCTCATTTCCAGATTATGGGTCGTTTTCCCTGCTTCTAAAGTGTTGTTGAAAGCACCGCTGTCCTCTAAAGACTGAAATCAGAATGGGAAACCATCCGTTGGATGTTCAACGGAGCGGGGTCAGAAACCAGAGGCGGGTCTGCACAGGGCAGAGTTTGGGGCTCTGGACGATGGTCGGGGTAAGAACGTATGATGAGGAGAAGGGAATCAGCAGCGGGGCGTGGCAACGAATGACAGAGTAGCAACATTTGGAAGCTGATTGACAGAGAAAATATTTCGGTTGTCTGACTGATGACACAAACAATGCCTGTGGTGAGGTGCTCCACTGGTTGAGGAACGTATGTGTGTTTGGAATGGTTTTATCTATTGGGGGAGTTGTTCCTGCTTGTTTATCCTGTAATATTATATCTGAATGGTTATTATGGATTGTCCTATCTGAAATAATGTATTGATTATAAAACATATAGAATAGTACAGCACATTACAGGCCCTTCGGCCCACAATGTTATGCTGACCCTCAAACCCTGCCTCCCATATAGCCTCCCACCTTAAATTCCTCCATATACCTGTCTAGTAGTCTCTTAAATTTCACTAGTATATCTGCCTCCACCACTGACTCGGGCAGTGCATTCCACGCACCAACCACTCTCTGAATGAAAAACCTTCCTCTAATATCCCCCTTGAACTTCCCTCCTCTTACCTTAAAGCCATATCCTCTTGTACTGAGCAGTGGTGTCCTGGGGAAGAGGCGCTGGCTGTCCACTCTGTCTATTCCTCTTAATATCTTGTACATCTCTATCATGTCTTCTCTCATCCTCCTCCTCTCCAGAGAGTAAAGCCCTAACTCCCTTAATCTCTGATCATAATCCATACTCTCTAAACCAGGCAGCATCCTGGTAAATCTCCTCTGTACCCTTTCCAATGCTTCCACATCCTTCCTATAGTGAGGCGACCAGAGCTGGACACAGTACTCCAAGTGTGGCCTAACTGGAGTTCTATAGAGCTGCATCATTACATTGCGTCTTTTAAACTCTATCCCTCGACTTATGAAAGCTAACACCCCAGAAGCTTTCTTAACTACCCTATCTACCTGTGAGGCAACTTTCAGGGATCTGTGGACACGTACCCCCAGATCCCTCTGCTCCTCCACACTACCAAGTATCCTGCCATTTACTTGGAGTTTATCATATAAATTGTAATATTTTGACTCTAAAACTGGATCAGGCTTGAATTTATGGTGCCTTTATGAAGTAATGGAGGGCATTTATGAGTTTGTATTTTAAAGCAAGATTTTGGTGAATGATTAATGAATTAATTAGGTCACGAGTTCAAGGAACCCTTCGGGCGAAGTGCTCTTAATACGATCAAATTCACCCTGACATTAGAGAAGGTGACATTAATGTTACCCTGACATTAAAGTCGGATGTGTAATTTGAGAGCAAGAGGGAAGAATTGGACAAAATTGATTTGAAAAGAACACGGGCAGGGATGAAAACAGAATAGCAATGGCTGGAATTTCTGGGAGCAATTCGGAAGGCACAGGGTATATACACATCACAAAGAGCAAATAGTATTCTAAAGGTAAGGTGACAAAACCGTGGCTGATAAGAGAAACCAAAGACAACGTAAAAACCAAGGAGAGGGCACAGAGCAAAAGTTATTTGGAAGTTAGAGAATTGGGAAGCTTCTAAAAACAAACAGAATGCAACTAAAATAATTAAGAAGGAAAAGATGGAATACATAGATGAGCTAGCCCGCAATATTAAAGAGGATACCAAATTTTTCTTCAGGTACATATATTGTAAAAGAGAGGCTGAAGTGGATATCGGACCACTGAAAAATGATGCTGGACAGCTAGTAATGGGGTGGGGGTGCAAGGTGATGGCAGATAACTGAATAAGTCTTGTACATCACTCTTATCTCTCGAAGACACTGGCAGGAATATGGAAGTCCCAGATGTCAGTGGTCAGAATGTGTAAAGTTACGTTACACGGGAGAAGGTTCTTTGGGAAACAGAGATGGTCTGAACGTAAATAGGTCACCTGGACCAGATGGTGTACACCCCAGAGATCTGAAAGAGGTGGCTGAAGTGATGTGGAGGCATTGGCAATGATCCTTCGAGAATCGTTAAGGAAATAAAATCCAAAGAAGATTTTTCCTTCACTGCTCCCCCTCTCCCAGTTTCACCCATCACCTACCACGTCTTCCACCCCTCCAACCCCCACACTTCTTCCTCTGACGTCTCATCTTCTTTGTTCCCAGTCCTGATGAAGGGTCTCGGCCCGAAACGTCGACTGTTTACTATTTCCCATATATGCTGCCTGGCCTCCTAGCTTACTCCAGCATTTTGTGTATGTGTTGCTTGGATTTCCAGCATCCACAGATTCTCTCCTGTTTTTGATAAAAGCAAAAGCGGGGTCACGTAATATAGCAAGAAAACAGTGGGAAGTGAGAGGATTGGAAATCTTTTACATAACCAACAGGAGACAACAAAAAAAAGCACACACACACAGGAGAGACATGATGAAAAATTAAGGTAAGTGAGCCAAAAATATCAGGTATCAAAAGTTGTTCCGATATATAAAGAGTAAAAGAGAGAAGAGTTGATATTGTACCACTGGAAGATGATGCTGACGAGTTAGTAATAGAGCAAAGAAATCGCGGCCGAATGTAATAAGTATCTTGTGTCAATCTTCACTGTGTCAGACACTCGCAGAATAAGACTATCAGACATAGGAGCAGAATTAGGCCACTCAGCCCCATCGAGTCTGCTCCGCCGTTCTATCATGGCTGATCCCAGTTCTCACTCAACCCCATGCACCTGTCTCCTCGGCATATCCTGTAATGCCTCGACTGATCCGTACACTGGAGACAGAAGGAGACGAGGTGCGAGATCAGACTGCAAGGTTTGAGCGGCTCAGGGACCGTGTGACCATTGCTCCCATTCTGACCTCGTCTCCGCATTCCGACACTGCCCCCTTGTGGTGACACTGTGCCGCCTGCTTTCTGTGCTGTTGCTCTTTCAACTTTGCCAATGGAAGTACGGCCGTCACTGTATTGTCACCGGAGTCAGTTATCACAGTGTGCAGTTGTGCCTCTTCTTCCCAGACGATATCTTACTGCAGGCCGTCATTACACTTCACTCGACATATCTGCAGCGGTTTGCCGAGGTACTTGCTGAGATGCCGAAACTCGGCAGGCTCCTGCGGGTTTAAAAGTGTTGGCGTGCTTTCCTCGCAATGATATTTATACGGGGGCTCCAGGACTGGTTCTCGGAGAGAGTCGTACCCAGAAATTTAAAGTTACTGACCCTCTCCACCTCTGATCCTCTGCTGATTACTGGCGTATGGACCGCTGGTTTCTCAAAGGCCGAACATTTATCTGATGATTACGTCACTTTGCTCGTGACTCTCCCTCGGGTGAAAACAATTTAATATCACACATAGAGCAGGACAGTGCAGGAGCAGAGCCTTCGGTCATCGAAAAAAAGTTGAAGTCACTTGTGACGAACAAGAGAATTCTTCAAAGACGAACATGGACAAATGATAACAAACCCATTCAGGATAATGATAGGAGGTCTCAGTATTCAGAAAATTCTAATCTGAACATAACCCGTGTTCACAGAAATGACATAGGAAAATATAGATGTACGATAAACAATGAGTTCAGTAGTGACAGAGCTGAGATCTACCTGCAAGTTAACTGTAAGTTTGCAGATGGCTCATTACATCAAATTGCCTTCAGTATTACTGATTACAGAAACAACATACCATCTCGATTTCCTTTGATGATGGACCAGACAACATCATGATTGAGCTTCAGGGTCCACCTGTTACAGATATCGTTACAAGCCTGAAATTATCTTGTTCTGCCCAGTCAGTTCCCACTGCTGACAATAGATGGCGCAATGGGATAACCTATGTGCAGACAGGCCAGGACAACCCCACCGAGTCGGTAAACAACGTTGACCGTAGAAATTATACTTGGCAGATTGAGATCAAAGTAACCATGAAACACAGCGGCTTTTCTGTAAAGATTACAGTACAGGGCAAGTGAAAGTTTCCGTCAATATTCAACTTCCAACCACCGCTTCAACTTCAGAGCAATTTTATTTTGCAGCTCTATTCTATCTACTTTATTCGTCATATTAAAGAAAAAAACTGTTTATCAGGGAAAGGGAAGGTGGAGCAGAGTAACAGATATACTAGAGGTCCTTCAGGGCTTTTTAATTGTAAGTCAAGTTCCGGGATTTATTTATGTCAAATTTCCACAGATGTTCATTTAAGTCTACAGCGAATAAAGTCCCATGCTTGCCAAAAACATTTTAACCCTTCATTTAAAATAATGGAGAACCGTGCCGGTTTATCTGCCTCTGTCACAGAGGGACATTCTGTGCCCATGTTTGTAATCAGGATTTCCCATCGCTTCTCTTCACACCGGCAGCTTCATTTGGAATCACCGCTGACTGTGAAATAAAGCTCTTAAAGTTTTCAGAAGCAGATCTCTTTCTCAGAGTTCAGACCTTCGTGCAGTGCCGACGTGACTTCACGACGTTAAGGAATCGATCCATTTGTGAATGAAATTCAGCCACTGCACATACTGAACGAACCAATCTTATGCAAACTAAATTAAGTCGGCAGTGGAAAAAAGTGGCGGACAAAATGAAACGTATCCTCTCCATGATTCCGTAGAATTATACCCGGGAACTCCTTTTTATAAACTCCAATTCGTTTGCCATTCGGGCTAATATGGTGGACAGGATACAAATTGGGTCTACCGAGCCCAGCAGATGTGATTGGACTGCAGTAGAAAGGAGTGATTCCATTCCTCTTTCAGTTCTATTGGCAGAGCCCGTGTCTCGTGTCAATGTAAACATCAACTCGTACAGTCTCAGAAAAACAACGATACAGTTGTATTCCCCTGTGACGTTAAGGGCGCAATTCAGATAAAACATCATTACAAGACATCTAACATCAATGTTATCAGAAAAAAAAACCTGGTCTGAACATAACCCGTCTGAACAGAAATGCCACAGGAAATTATAGACGTACTGTCAATATTCATTGCAACAGCGACAGTGCAGAGATCTACCTGCAAGTTAATTGTAGCTACGCAGGTTGCTCATTACATTAGTTTACATTCAATATCACCGATCACAGAAGCATACAATCTCTATTTCTGCTGTAGATGGGCCAGACAGCATCAGGATTCAGCCGCAGGGTTCTGTTTTCAAAATACTGTCATAAGTCTGAAATGAACTTGTTCTGTCCAGTCAGTTCCCAATACTGGCTATAGATGGCGCAAAGGAGCAAATGACCAGCAGACAGAACAGGACTACACCATAGAGTCATTTATCAACGTTGCTAAGTAAGTGGAAATTATACTTGGAAACACAGCAGCCTTTCTGTAAAGATCACTTAAACGTAAACATCCAAGTAATTTTATTTTGCAATTTTGTAATTTTCACGCTGTGCTCTTCTGTAGACTTCGGTCACGAGAAGTATAAAAAAAGATACTGTGAATATCCACGGAGGCTGCTCGACAGCCTGAGTGTATTCCGGGATTTCCTTTTTCTTTTTGATACTTCCAACATCGCCAGCGCTTGCGTTGTTGTCTCCATGTGTGCATCCGACATCAGATGTTCTGGACACTGTAGGTACAAAACAAGTCTCTGATCTGACAAAACAGGATGAAGCGCGTCAAAGGTTGACTGTCGAGAAATGTTTTTCCATTGTTTTTGGTACAATTGAGTGTTCGTTGAATTGAACTCGGGAAGTGTTGGTTACACAATGCCAGTTTGCTCAGAACCAGCTTTATTTTCAACAAAGGATGGAGCCGATTGCAGCTGTAGAAATCAGGCCCACAGCAACCTTATTAACCCTTTATAAACGCCCAGAGAGAGAGAGAGAGAGGGCGGAGAGCGAGATTGAACACGGGAGTCCGCAGCTGCGCCACTGCTGAACACTTTGGTCTCTGATCTCCTGTCAGTGATTTGTGTCCGAGTGTCATTTTTTCCTCGAATGGGTACAAATTACTGTAAGGACACAGGGTTCAGGCAGCAGCTGTGGAGAGAGACGCAGTCCGTGTTTCGGATCCGAGATCCCGAATGAAGGTACCAGGACACAAACCATCAATTGGTTCTCCCACCCAGACGGTAGGCAGTGTTCCACGTGTACTTTAACACACCCAAACTGGACATTACCTTTCCCCAGCCGCTTTCTGGAACATCTGCAATGTCTCTGACGCTCTTCTGGCTGCTGGAGCCAGTATTGGGACCCTGTTGATCCGCGGAGGAGAAACTAGATTTGTAAACTGCAGGTCAGCTGGATTTGAACAAGAGTCTAGTTACTGCTGAAGACGCGATCACTGGCGTTTCAGTTTGACCCGCTTTCCCTCCCCCAACATTCCTGTGCTGGTTTCTTGTCATTTCTTTTCCAGTCTTGGTGAAGGGCTTTGGACTGCAACACTGTCCTTCCATGTATTCTGCAAGACTTGTTGAGTCTCTCGAGCATTGTGTGTGTGTAACTGCTGGGCGTGTGAAAACAACTCTCAGATTATTTAAAGAAATGTGTTCGATGGTTTACAAGGAATGTTGAGGAGTTTGAACCCGCATCAGCCAATTGTTGCCACCCACCCGGGTCCCTGACAGTATTCAATCCTTCAGAAGCGACAACATGTTGGAGTTTGTCGCTTCTGCAACATCGGTCACAGTGCACCCATGGGTGGGGCCGATGCCCGACAGCTCCCGAGTACCTCCCGAGATATATGTGTGTGTGTGTGTGTATGTGTGTGTGAAGAGCGGGTTAGAGGGCACTCTGGGGAATGGGTTGTGTGTCCTGTGGTTTAGTATCATTGCAGTCTCATGGATCTGATTCAGCGCTTGAGTGTGTTGAGAAGGCTTGGATGTGGAGTGAATCCTATAATTAGTACAGCCTCAGGTCCTGATGGATAAATAAACTCTTATTTACTTCGATGTTTAAATCAGCCTGTATTTTGTTCACCATGAACTGGCCTGTGGAGGAGAGGGAGAAAAGTATCAGAAAGTGGGTTCTGTTTGTATTGTTTATTGTTTAATTGAACTGCTGAGGAACTATGAGGAAGTCATTACCACAGTTTCCCTTTTCGCTCTTACCTGTTGTTCGCAGACAGTGTCGAGTTCGACTCTGCTGTAGTTCCCTTCCTCCACCAGCGACACCTAGTGGCCGATGTGTTCAACGTTTACAGAACTGCATCATCTTTACTCACCAGGGTTATTCCACCAGCCCCTCCTGAACTCTCACTCCCCACCCATCATCTACTGCTCTGAGGCCGAAGGGCAGAAAAGAGAAGGAGAAGCCCCGCTCGGAAAACCGTCTCCCGTGCCTTCACATTGGTGGGGTCCGAAGCCGGCAACTGTCTGCCTGACAGCACTTTGCGAGCAACTTCTCCAATCGTGACTTTGCCAGCGATTCCTGAGTTTCTGTTTTACTGCATAGATCTCTGTCATTAACCAAGGCGCCCATGGACCCTCGGCTGGGAACCCGTGAGCGATATCCGGGCGGCTTCCAACACCCCGGAGAGGATAACACAGGATTAACCGAACTCTCTTCAACGCACACTTTCCTCTGATCGAGGCAGCATCCTGGTGAACTTCCTCGGCGCCCTCTCTAATGCTCCAGAACGCTCCGGTTGCAAACGATTTTCAAACTCTACCCCCCACATCTCGTCATCAGTCTGCGTCTGTCCGGTCTGGCCTCTGTTTCACAACTGTGAACAGTCAATATATTCTTGTCGGTCAGTATGGAAATAAAACAACTGGAGAGCGTTGTAAGCTGAGGAAACAACACAAAACAGAGGACATAGACAGAGAAATCTCCAGCGCACCACAGGCCTTTCGGCCCACAATACTGAGTCGACCAGGTGACCTACTCTAGAAACTGCCAATAATTTCCCTACCGCATCGCCCTCTAATTTTCTGTGATCCGTGAACCTACCAAAGAGTGTCTTAAAATATCCTAGTGTATCTGACTCCATCGCCGTCGCTGGCAGTGCGTTCCGTGCACCCGCTTGGATGGGTACTGTCTCCGTCTCTGAGATTCCAGACCCTCTCTGAAACCCCAACCAACATATTCACCCCCTTCCTATCTCTGTAAAGATCCGACTGCCAAAATTAGGGGTAATCGGGACAGAGGAAGGAGAAGAAGATCGGCTGTGGTGGGGGAGGGGGGTGGTTGGAGGGAGAGCTAGATTGGTATCTGATGCACAGAGTGCCTGAAGGGTGAACGGTCCAGCAAATGATGCGGTTAATCATCCAGGGTCAGGATGTCACCTCCAGAGCCCACAGCGCCTGCTAGTTCAAAGGGAAAAGGCGATTATACATCACTTTTGCCCCCAAGTTAAATTTTGGACTCTGTGGAGAGACGGTAGTCTTCACCGCCACCCACTCCCGTCATGAAAGATGGAGGAGGCATTGCACGGTTTACCCTGTAAAACTTTCTTATTCTGAATGAAGATTATTTTCAGCTCATTCCCCTGTTTCCTCCTGGACTCTCTGTAATTGCCTGCAGGGCCCCGTGCTGGTGACGTTGCTGCTTCACGGGGGCCGGACTAGAGGGTTGTGGAGTGCCCGTCCCTGACTGAATTCAAAGATTACTCGTCATCAAAGGAATTGGACGATATCGATCTGCCTTGAGTTTGTTGACTGACAGATCAGGCTTGAGGCTTTGAATGTCCAACTGCTGCTCCGATTTCCGATGTTCTTATGAAATCCCCCTCTTCCCTTCGAAACAGCATTCTTGCCGTTCGGCCCTGTGCTCTGCTTTCTATTGAAAGTACATTGGCCTCGAAGATGTTACAGAACAGTTACACTGCTCCCCGTCGTTTCACTCCGGGCTGCTATCCACTGTGCTCCTTCCTTCTCCAGTCGACTTCGCTTCTCCGCCGAATTCTGGTCACTTCCAGGCGCAGTACCAGAATTTTAAAATCAGATGAGGCGATGCTAAGGAGACAGAACAGATCTTGGAGATTGAAGGAGACGAGGCGCAAGGTGGAGCGGCTCGGGGAGGCGTGTGACCGTTGCTCCCATATTGATCTCGTGTCCGTATCTTCCACACTGCCCCCTTGTGGTGACACCGTCCTGCCTGTTTTCTGCGCTGATGCTCTTTCAACTCTGCCAGTGAAAGTCCTGACGTCACTGTATTGCCGCCGGTGTCATTTATCGCCGCCGCAGTTGTGTTTCTTCTTTTGTCATGCCCGGCCGCTGAAATTCCTGAGCTGAGCTGCCGAATACAGCAATACCCTTCTCATATGTAGGAAATTCTATTTGGCTTATAAATGAGGGACCCCTCTGAATTACCACGTCTTTACATGTGTCCTGCAAACGGGAGGCATGTCTTTCGCTTGTTCGTTGTTGTTTGTTAGCGCTGATCCTCAAGAGGACAATTTGCAACAACAGCCGCTGTTCCCGCTGATACACTGAACACAATCTACTTTGCAGAAACAGTGATTCAATGGCATTTGGTTTGTTAATGCTGATATTCAGGAGGATTTTGTTGGGCAATGCGGGGAACACCGTTACTTTGGCATGCGACTGTGAGATGCTCTGAAGACAAGTAGACCTTGTGGGTTTATAACAAAGACTTTGGATAATGAAGGTGCGAAACATTGTTTCAAGCTCGCAGTGTTTGAAGGAAATTACACATGGAGTCCAGAGCACATTACACTCCGGTTAGGTCAAAATGCCTTGCGATCTCACGCCACCAGATGATCTATGAAGATGTGTCAAATTCGAGATTCCTGAAACAATCGTTATGAAAGAACGGTGAGGGAGATTGACAAGGTAGGAGCTGAAACTTCAGATTTCCATTTCTCTTTCAAGTTCGCAAACTGGACACGTTAACCGGTCATTAATAATTCGGTAAACGCGAGACGTGGAACAGACCGTCTGACCCCTTCTTTCCGCTCCACCCAGCGTGAAGATCTCGTCCAATCTGATCTTGGTGTCACATCCATGTCCCGACCCGTACATTATCAACTCCAAAATGTCCAATGACTGGTTGTTCCATCTCTAAACAGGGCATATTCAAGGACAGCCGCAATTTGCCAGCGCTCACTACACTCCCAGAACCATCACCACCCTTAGAGCTGTCAATGATAGAGAATTCCAAGGGTCGGCAATACCCCGTCAGTACAAACACCTCCAGGACTGCATTTTAATGTCATGAACACTCACGCTGAATTATTTGCCTCGTCAATCTCCAAGACAGACCGATGCAGGATCTTACAGGAAATGAATAAATCCTTAGTAACAGCAAACACGCAGCAGAAATGGGGACCCCGAGAAAAGCTGGGAATGCGGGAAATATAGAGTAACACATGCTATGTACTCCTAGGGTTCAGTTTTTCTGTGGGCTGTCAGTTATAAAGCCCGGGTGAATGAGACTGACTTTCGGACACTGTTTGAGATGCTCGAAAGAGAGATAAAGAGAGAGAGAGAGGGGAGAGAGAGAGAGAGAGAGAGCGAGAGAGAGAGAGGGGGGAGAATGGGGGAGAGAGAGAGTGATAGAGAGTGATAGAGAGGGGGAGAGATAGAGAGAGAGAGAGAGAGAGAGAGAGAGAGAGAGAGAGAGAGAGAGAGAGAGGGGGGGGGAGAGAGATGGAGTTATTTGATGGACAAAAATAACTTTTTACAGGGACAGTCACGGACACACAGTTCAGAGTCAACATGGATTCGGTCAATGGAAGACACGAGTGAGTCGGTCGCTGGTTTAAACTATCAGTAGCCCGAAAGGGTGTGAATTAAGATCGATCCTGAATATTGACAAATGACTCTCACAAGATCTGCAACAAGATGTTTTTCAGAGAAGACAAGAGAGAGTGTCGCCAGCACATTGGGATTTCCCGCAGTTGAATCCGGGTGTGGTACCACATGTGTTGAGAGGATGGTCGTTGAAGATCACTGTCGGTGATATTTCGTGTGTGGAGTGGAACAACTTCGGAGATAAAACCTCCTGCAATTGCTATTTCGTATTGCTGTCGTGGAATCTGTGGAATATCGATGTAATTGCCCTCGCACAACATTGACCTTTGGATTACAAACAGCTCGCATTAATTAACCTGTGCATTTAAACTGAACTGTCTAACACAACATAGCAAAACTGTATCACTTACCACCTGACTGATGAAGTTTTGTGGATTTATACATTTACACCTATAACACCGTTAACTCTTGATTTACCTGGTTTAGATTACTAGATGACGTAGTTACTACTAAAATAGTGGTTTGTTAGCAGTAAAACCAGACACCGGGTGTGTTCCATTGCTGCTGATGCTTTCACAGCGTTGCGTGCCCGTCACACGCAGAAAATGCCGGAGGAACTCAGCAGGCTAGGCAGCAGAAGGTAGAACTGGAATATAGTAAACATTCGACATTTCGGGGCCCAGTCCCTTCATCAGGACTGGAAAGGAGGTTCGAAGGAGTCAGACTAAGAGAGTACCGGAAGTGAAGGAAGAAGAACATGGTGGCATGTGGTAGGCAGAAAAAGGGTAAGGGGGTGGGCTGAAGTCAGGAACTGTTCACTTATTTTCCGAAATAGATAGAGGGCAGGAGAGGGTGGCTGTCTAACTGGAGAGGAAATAAGACTACGGAAGAAAGAGGAAGGGAGAAGAGGAACAGAGGGAGTTTACGGGCAGGTAAGGAGATAGAAAGGGAAAGGGGAATGGGGAATGTTAAAGGAGAAGGGATCAGAGCAGTGTCATAAATTCAACAGCAAAGTTGAGGACAGTTGGAATTTTGAGGCGAAGTTGGTGAATTTGTTACATCAGCATGGGCGCGGGAAAAGCGACCACGCAGTCGACATATTGAGAACGGAAAACTTCACGAGCAGACAAAACAAACGAAACCCCCTGCACTAAGGGCCAGTCAATATCAGGAAAATTAAAATCTCCCATCAGAAGAACCCTATCATTATTTCACTGTTTAAGAATCTGTCCCTGTATTTTCTCCTCGATATCCCTGTTAGGATTGCAGGGTCTATAGGAGAGTTTTTGCCTCTTTCCTGTTTCTGCTTTCCTCCTACACTCCCTCAGTGCAGAATAATTCCATGACTTCCTCCTTTTCTGCAAACCGGACAATATCCCTGATTAGCAATGCCACGCTCACCCGCTTTTACCTCCCTTCCTGTCCGTTGTGAAATATGTAAAGCCCGCTACACTCAACCTTCCTGCCACTGAGATATCCAAGTGCCTCCCTGTAATGTCTAGAAAGTCATAGTCTCTCGTATTGATCCGGGTTCTAAGAACAGTTGCCTTGTTTAAGATACTCCTTGTATTAAAGTGGACTCATCTCAAATCATCAGGCTGAGTGTTTCCGTGTTCTGTCACCTGCCTATCCTTCCTCACAAACGCCCTGAAAGCTGCCCCTACTTGTGCGCCAACCGCCCCATCCTCCGTCTCTTCTCTTCGCCCCCTCCAAACTGTTGTTTAATATCTCCCCATTAGCATTACCTAACCTAAATTTTGGCCGTCAGAATAAATGCTATGTTTGCCATGAGCCAAGCACAGCACACCATCAAACACCGTGAAGCATGGTTGTGGCTGCATCATGCTGTGGGGATGCTTCACTACAGCAGGCCCTGGAAGGCTTGTGATGTTAGAGGGTAAAATGAATGCAGGGAAATACAGGGAGGTGTTGCTGTAGCGACACCTGCTGGTTGAGTGATGTCACAGCAGCAGGCTTGCTGTTCGTGTCAGGGAGACCAAAAAGCTGATTGTGGACTTCAGAAAGGGTAGGATGAGGGAACACGGGCCAATTCTCACAGGGGGATCAGAACTGGAGAAAATCAGTAACTTCAAGTTCCTGTGCGTCAAGATGTCTGCGGATCTAAAATGGTCCTTAAGTGTTTGAGGAAATTTGGTTTGACAAATAAACACTCGAAAACGTCTACAGATGATCAGTGGGGGCATTCGGACTGGCTGCAGTGCGATAGTGGAGGAGGGTAGGGAGTAGGTTGGCATCTCCGGAGGATCGAAAAAAGTTACTGGATGCTGTAAAATCATCATGGGTGCCATCCTCCTTTTTAAACAAGACACCTTCAAGGAGAGGTGCCGCAGAAAGGCGGCGTTCATCAAAAAGGAACCCCGTCACCCTGGACATCCCCTCCTCTCAACGTCATCAGCGATCCGGAAGGAGGAACAGAAACCTGAAGACACACGCTGAGGGATTCAAGAACCGCTTCACCCCCACCCACGACGTAGCCGTCTGGTTATAAATGGGCATTGAACCCATGAACATTACCTCACCTTTTCATATCATTTCTGTTTTCCGCTATTTTAATTTCACTATTTAAAATCAATATCCTTTAAACCAATTATTTGAACCGAAAAATTTTGCTTCTACAAGCCCAGCTTGTCGCCTCCCAGAACATTTGTTGCAAAGGTCAGAATTTGTTGAGTTTATTGAAACTCAGATAAAATATTTTTTTCTCTTTAATAATACAGGAAACGTTTCAAAGTCAGTGATTTGGGATACATTAAAAGCTTATTTACGTGATCAGATTATTTCGTAGGAAGGTATGCTGAAGAAACAGACAAGAATGGAATTGGATAAAATTTCTAAACAAATTTAAGATTCAGAATACACCAATGCAACCTTTCCAAACATCGATTTGTTTAAAAGAAGAGTGGAATTACAACTACAATATAACTTATCGTTAACGTATCCTATTGAAGTATATTTGCTTAAATTGAAAATTCAGTTTTATATTTCTGGGGAGAAAACAATAAACTCTTAGCTTCCCAATTAAGGGCAGCTAGAGCTAAAAGACAAATTTTTAAAGATTCGTAAAGATAATGGGGATTTAGGTAGTAACCATGAAGACATGAATAATATTTTTAGGATTTTTATTCTGATGTTTAAAAATCTCGGTTTCTAGCAGATTCCTGGAACATGAATGTTTTTTTTACATAAGATTTAATTTCCTCAAATTACTGATGAAGATCAACAGATGCTTGATGCTCCAATCACTGAGCATGAACTTCAGAAAGCTATGTTGTCAATGCTATCAGGTAAAGCTCCTGGACTTGATGGCTATTCGGTAGGATTTTACAAAAAGCAATTACTCTCTCCATATCTATTGGAAATATTTCATGAATCTTTTGAGAAGAGTAGTTTACCTTCTTTTTATGAATCTTCTGTTTCCGTAATGCTTAAGAAAGATAAAGATCCTACTGAATTTTCATAATATAGACATATTTCGTAATTAAATGTGGATGCAAGAATTCTCTCTAAGATTATGGCTAACCATTTTGAAATAGTAACAAAATTATTTCTATGGCACAAACAGGCTTTATTAAAGGCCGTTACTCTTTGCCCAATGTTCCGAGATTGATTAAAATTATATATTCAAAAGTATCTAAGAAACCCCAACGTGTTATTTCTATTGATGCAGAAAAGGCATTTGATAGAGTTTAGTGGGCATATCTGTTTAAGGTATTAGAAAAATTTGTTTTGGTAATAATTTTAATAGATGGATTCAAATGATCCATAAGAATCCTACTGCTACTGTTATTACGGATAATCTTAGGTCCTCTTTATTTCACTTTCACGAGGTACTAGACAGGGATATCCATTAAGCCCTTTATTATTTAATCTTGTACGGGAGCCTTTGGCCATAATACTTCGTGAAGCTAAAAATATTCATGGTAACTCTATAAATGGGACTATACATATGATTTCTCTTTACACAGATGATCTTTTGGTTTATATTTAGAACCCTGAGGAATCTATTTCTATTCTTATGGACATAATAAATGGTTTTGGACAATTCTCAGGATATAAACATGACTTAAATAAAAGTGCATTGTTTAAAATAAATGCTTCTATTTCTATATATAACGATATTCAATTTACAATTGTTAATTCTTTTAAATATTTAGGTATTATAATTACTAAAAATGTAAAGATCTTTATAAAGTTATTGTAGTTCCATTAATGGACATTATGAATCAATTATTTTCTGGATGGAACCCACTTATACTTTCTTTGATAGGTCGTATCCATGCCGTGAAAGAGATGATATTAACCAGACATTTATATATTTTTCAAAATATACCTATCTTTTTTAATTAAAAAATGTAGATCAAATTGAATGTATTATTTCGTACCTTATTTAGGATAATAAAATACCAAGAATTAGTAAGCATCATTTACAAAAATCTAAAAAAGATGGTGGACTTGCACTTCCTAATTTAAGACTGTATTATTGGGCTGTTAATACTCGACAATGATGTTTTTGCACGACAAGAGCCAAAAACCAGCTTGGATTGATTTGGAATTAAAAGCTATCAAACAATTTCATTTAACCTCATTATTCGGAGCTCCATTACCTTTACATCTCTCTAAAATTCCAAATTTAATCTCTACCCTGTTATTAAACAGTGCTTACGGATTTGGTTTCAGTTTCGCAATTTTTTAAAATTTTAAACAATTTAAATTGTCTAGCTCTCTATATCGATTTTTTAAAATTTAAACCTTCAATAACTGGTCCCAATTTTCTATTATGGAGAAATAAGGGGTCTGTTTTTTTGCAGATTTATTTTGTGATGGTCGATTGATGACTTTTGAAGAGTTAATTAGTAAATATCCTCTCTCTCACACACTTTTCACAATATTTTCAGTTTAGACATTTTTTACAATAATGCTTATCTAAGCTTCCATACTTGCACGAATCTGATTTGCTCAATACTATTTTGAAAATGAATGCTTTAGTAAGAGGTTCTATTGGTAGAATTTGTAATTTATTTTTACAACAAAAATACCCTCTCACTAAAGGTTAAACAAGATTGAGAGAGAGAACTTAATATGACTTTTGTTAACGAAGATTGGTTGCGAGTTCTGAAAATGGTCAATTCTTCTTTGATATGTGCCAATCACTGTTTAGTTCAATTTAAAATTGTTCACTGTTTTTATTTAACAAAGGAGAGACTATCTAAAATATTTCCTAACATAGACAATTACTGCGATAGGTGTAAAACTGAATTCGCCACTTTGTTTCAAATGGTCTGGTCATGTCCTTCATTAAAATCCTTTTGGAAATCTTAATTTTCTTCAATATCTAAAGGTCTGAAAATTAATTTACAACCTAATACATTAACTGCTCTATCTGGAATAGTTCCGCATCATATCCAGGGTATTTCATCTTCAGACCAGCATGTAATTGCATTTGTTACATTGTTGGCAAGAAGGGCTATTTTATTAAAATGAAAAGACACCTCTGTCCCAACCTGAATGCAATGGTTTTCTCAAGTAATGTTATGTCTCAGTTTGGAAAAAATCAGAAGTAGAACTTTTGATCCCCGATTTGATTTTGAGAGAGGATGGGACTCTTTTGCCAAATATTATCATTTAATTTGAATTATTTTATATGGTTTCCTTCCGATTTCATTTAAATTAAACATGAATTGGTTGATGATTCATTTTTTATGTATATGGACGATGGTAAGTCGTATTGCTCCGGGAGTTGATTCCTAATGTATTTTTTCTTTATCCTTCATTTCTTTATATAAATTATTTAATTATCATATATTATCCTTTTTTTGATAAGTTGTTTTTCAGGTTTATTAATTCTTGAAGCTCTGTATCATCTTATTACTGTCAAATGTTATGTATCAATAAAAAGATTTTAAAAATGAAACTGAATATATTTCATTACAGAAATTAATTTCTTGGTTTATTGATTTGTTTCAGCCTGTTTCTTTGCTGTAAATCACAAAACAAAACAGGTGAGCTCTACCTGCAGTCTGTTTCTGAGCCAAACAAAACATTCCCTCGCCCTGTTACAGAGTGTAATTACCCTCCCTCCTCTGACTCCATCTTGCATTACACACACACACACCCACAGTCTCTTCTCGCTCAAAGTGCGCACCTGCTCTCCTTTTCACTCTCCAGGGGTCCTCTGGTTAATCCTGGTTTTACTGTCAAATTACATATCCACAACCCCTTGTTGCCAGTGTTCATCACCTCTCAACCCCTGCCGTGGTCTCCATATTTACATATCTGACGTCACTCCCATCTTCCAATCAGCCGCGTTTAACTGGACACCTCTGTCACGTGTCAGCTCCCATCGCACCCTCCACGCTCGACTCTTTATATAAATATCTCCCTCTTTATCATTCAGAAGATGACAGGCGATGACAGTGGAGAATTCATTGATACATTTTCTAACACCATTTCGACTCTCTGCCCGGAGCAACTGCCCATCAAAGCCTCGCAGCTGGATCACTTATCCCACACCAGACCTTGCACCAGCCGACTTTGCAAACTATCTCACTGCCCTGGTGGTGTTCAGTATCGCTGCAGGGTCTCGACACGACCCGTGACGGCTCATTGCCCTCCACAGGTTTTGCATGACCGCCGATATCTCAACATTTATTGTGTCCATAATTTCCACACTCTCTCCCCTGTCCTTTCCAGTAATACGTTTTGTGCGTGACCTGCTGCAGTCTTAATTTCGCAGGTGCATGTTCTGTTTCCTCAATAATAGACCGCTGCAAATTCCCCAAGCTAGAGGTCAAACTTACCTCGCCTCATTTCTCCGTTTCTCCTTCTTCCGCTTTCGTGAAAAAGCGAAGTCTCCTTCACCGCGCTCTGTAGTAACTTCGGTAAAACATAAGGAATTGGAGAAGAGGACAACCAAAGGTTCAACACACTCCATTGTCAGACCTTGTGAAACCTCCTGTTGCAGATGGTCAGATCCAAGAGTCGAGCTTATAAACATATGTCAATTTCATTTGGACTCTGCTTTCTCACGGCACCTGTTCCCCCACAAAGTTCCGCCTTCCCCACAAGTACAAAACAAAATGCGCCAACCTCCTCAGCTATTTGCCTTCTTCCTCATTTTACTTCTGTGCGCTCTGTTGCAAAGAGCTGAATTTTAACCCTTGACAATCTTTTCTAAACATTCACAATTGAAAAGTTGGCTTTCGTTGAAGGCAGCACAGATTATATAGATTGGGAGCATTTAGAACTTCAGCTGCAGGGAGAATTCGTTTTTTTCAGTGTAATGTCTCCCAAATTGGAAGAAAGAAACTCTCTAAGTAAATAGGTTCTGGTTAACGCCACCAATTCCCATCACGGGTGCCTAAAATATCGCAGTTACGTCATTATTTATCAACAAAGCAGTCGTGCCCGTATATTCCTGACGCCCACCGACTGTGAGTCTGAGGTTGCAGTCAGATCGGCCGAGATCTCCTGAAGTCGGGGAGCTGGCCCTATATGGCGATTAGCCGGCCTGAGTTCATGTTTGAAATGTCAGTGGGTTAACTTCAACAGTTCGTCCGATATTCATTCTGGATTAAAATAAATGACTAAATAAATTGAAACTCGTAAAAAACGTGTTTTTGCGATCAGTTTACAAAGGAGTATTTGTGAGCTGCAGTGAGGATCTGTCAATAGTGACGTCACCATCGTGAACCACGTGGGAACTTGTGGGGACTTGGTTGGACAAGGGCACAGATAAACAGCTCCTGATTGCACTGCAGACAGGGTTCACGGCCCTCAACATAGGAAGCCAATCAGAAAGAAGGAATAAGTTCTTTACAATGGCTGTTACTAATCTGTCTTTTTCTTTCAATTCCCGACCGGAGATAGAGGCCTTGAAATTCTGAACATATTTAGGAGAGATAGTATGAAAAAAAATCTGGACACTGAGGGGATGAGTTAGAACGTTACATCAACGCTCATGGCCAATCAGCCGCGAGGTTCCTGAGTGATGTTTTAGTCACCGTCCGGTGGGGTCGGATGATCATCTGATGTTTCTATTTAATATAATCTGATAATGGCCAATGAACCTGCTGGCCCGCGACCTGCGACTAGCTACAATATGGTGGCGCACCGCAGTGGAATAGGCTTTAAAATGCTTTCTGATACAAAACATACAATCCAGGACATAGTCAATTGGTCAGACAGCATCCATGGAGGCGCAAAGGAATTTCAACTCTAACTCGGAGCAATTTTACCTGATCGCCTATGACACATCCATTCACCAGCCGCTCACACTGCATGAGAATAACAGCGTTGAAGAGACACGTGTTCAACAACAAAGGATGCACCTTCTGCAATCCCACCAGACATCCGGGTGTTTATTCAATCACCGACCGAGTGTTGCATTTTGTCAATATCTCAGACACCTCAAACACGTCATCCTGGTATTAATGTTCTACTCATGGTCATGGTCTGGGCCTGAATTTTGTAAATCTCTGTGAATTTGCCACCACAAAGTATTATCATTCTTCCCAAGACTCCTTGTTTACGTTACATTTTTGTTTATTTTCCAAACCGGACCGCTAACTCTGTACTTTACAATGCCTGGAATTCCCTTCTGCTGTCCATGTTCGTGCACCAACCCCACCGCACCCCCCCCCCCCCCACCTCCCACCCTTTCCAAATGCTCTTGTGCCTCTGTGACCGCGGTTTGTGGCGGAAGGCGGAGGAGTCGTTCCTGGCAACTGCTGGATGCATAAACAGGCATCAAGGTGTCTATTGCGGTCCAGAATAATCCCCAAACAAGTGTCAGGGGGTAAAAGGGCAGATAGAATCCTGGTTGTTCGACAAGAGGAATCTCACATCATATAACACAGTATTTAGTGAGCGAATAGTTGTACCTTGCTAATACGAAGGCCCGGGACGGGTCGGATGAAATCATTGGAATTATTGTCACGTGACCGTTTCAGCCGCTGCTCCAGGCTCCCGGACAAGAGAAGATCGAGGCGAGTCTGAAGGTTGAGAGTCACACACTGCTGTGTTTCAGATCCTAGCGAAGCATGTCTTTAGCAACGGAACCGCCTATAATGTGGGCAATGAGATTATTGAGATCATATCGCACAGCAACGTTGAGAGGGCAAAGGTTGGTGGAAGCATGAGGGTGCCTATCATGGGATGTAGGAGTCCGGGTTGCGGTGAGAAAACTAAGCCGCTGCGATAAAAATATGAGCCACACCCTTCAGTGATGTCTCGGAGTGAAGATGTGACACTCGAGAGACGTGTGACGGAGACATGGATAATGGTTGGAAAGAAAAGGTAGAAGTTCTGAACACTGGCTTCTTCCACGATGGTTGTCCTTCTCATGTGTGAATTCCCGGCCAACCGGCCTCTTCCATTCACCAGTGACGTCATCTGAGGAAACAATACACAATTCATGTCGGCTATCTTAGCAACCGGAGGGGAATAATGTTGATGAGAGCAAATACGGGCGATATTTCCGTATTCGGCGTCAGACATCGTGTCAATGAGAATTTGCAGACAATTTATCTGTTTCGCAAGGCCACAGGCCCACGACAATTATTCCTCGGAATAGCATTGACTTGCTGCGCGTCGCCGCCTGACACCAGTCCTACAGCGTTACCTGTCTTTCGTCTGTTAATCACTGGGTAATCCTTAATCCCTAAGAAAAATACAAATCCTACTGAATGTTCATCATCTAGGCCTATTTCGTTATTAAATCTGGACGCAAAATATTCTTTCTAAGATAATGCCTGACCATTTCGAAGTGAGAGCTGAAATTATTTCTATGGCTCAAACAGGTTTTATTAAAGGCCGTTCCTCTTTGTCCAATGTTCCGAGATTGATTAACATTGTATATTCATCATTATCTAAGAAACCCCAACGAGTTATTTCTATTGATGCAGAAAAGGCATTTGATAGAGTTTAGTGGGCATATCTGTTTAAGGTATTAGAAAAATTTATTCTGGTAATAATTTTAATAGATGGATTCAAATGATCTATAAGTATCCTACTGCTACTGTTATTACGAATAATCTTAGGTCCTCTTCTTTGCACTTTCACGAGGTACTAGACAGGGATGACCATTAAGCCCTTTATTATTTAATCTTGTACGGGAGCGATTGGCCATAAATACTTCGTGAAGCTAAAAATATTCATGGTATTTCTATGATATCTATGATGGTATCTAAATGGGGCTATACATAAGATTTCTCTTTACGCAGATGATCTTTCGGTTTATATTTAGAAGCCTGAAGAATCTATTCCTAATCATCTGCACATAATAAATGATTTTGGGCAATTTTCAGGATATAAAATTGACTTTAAAAAACGTGAATTGTTTACACTAAATGCTTCTGTTTCCATATATAACAATATTCAATTTAGAATTGTTCACCGTTATTATTTAACAAAGGAGAGACTATCTAAAATATTTCCTAACATAGTCAATGACTGTGATCGGTGTAAAACTGAATTAGTCGCTTTGTCTCAAATGTTCTGGTCATGTCCTTCATTAAAATCCGTTTGGAAATCTTTATTTCATACAATTGCTAAAGCTCGAAAATTAATTTACAACCTAATACATTGACAGTTCTAATTGGAAAAGTTCTGCGTCATATTCAGGGTATTTCATCTTCAGACCAACAGGTAATTGCATTTGTTACATTGTTAGCAAGAAGGGCTATTTTATTAAAACGGAAAGACACCTCTGTCCCTACATTAATTCAATGGTTTTCTCAAGTGATGTCATGCTTTAGTTTGGAAAAAATCAGAAGTAGAACTTTTTATCCTCGATTTGATTTTGAGAGAGGGTGCAGCTCTCTTGCCAAATATTATCATTTAATTTGAATTATTCTGTATGGTTTCCTTCAAATTTTATTTAAAATAAACATGAATTGGCAGTTGATGATTCATTTTATATATATATGGACAATGGTAAGTCGTATTGCTCCGGGAGTTGTTTCCTAATGTTTTTTTTTCTTCTTTTTTTTTACTCTTGTATTTAGTGGGGTGTCTTAATATAAGGTTTTTCATTATCATATGTTATCCTTGTTTGATAAGTTTTTTTCTTCATATTTAATAATTATATATATTGTTGAAGCTCTGTATCATTTTATAGCTGTCGAAGATTATGTATCAATAAAAAGATTTAAAAAATGAATATATTTCATTACAGTAATTAATTTCTTGGTTTATTGATTTGTTTCAGCCTATTTCTTTGCTGTAAATCACAAAATAAAACAGGTGAGCTCTACCTGCAGTCTGTTTCTGAGCAACCTGGAACATCCTGTACACACCAAACACTCCAGCCCCCTGTTACTGAGCTTAATTACCCTCCCTCCTCTGACCCCATCTTGCATTACACACAGACACCAACAGTGTCAACTCGCTCAAAGTGCGCATTTGCTCTGCTTTTCACTCCCCAGGGTTCCTATGGTTTATCCTAGTTTTACTGTCAAATTACATATCCACCACCCCTTGTTGCCACTGTCCATCACCTCTCAACCCCTGCCGTGGTCTCGATGTTTACACATCTGACGTCACTCCCATCTTCCAATCAGCCGCGTTTAACTGGATACCTCTGCCACGTGTCAGCTCCCATCGCACCCTCCACTCACGACACTTTATATAAATTTCTCCCTCTTTGTCATTCAGACGATAACAGGCGATGTCAGTGGAGAATTCACTGCTGCATTTTCATGCAGCTTTACGACTCTCTGCCCGTAGTAACTGCCCAGCAAAACTTCTTACTTGGTTTACTTATCCCACACCAGATCTTGCACCAGCCGACTTTGTAAACAATCTCATTGCACTCATCGTGTTCAGTATCACTGTAGGGTCTCGACACGACCCGTGACAGCTCATTACCCTCCACAGAAATAACATGACCGCTGAGTTCTCAGCATTTTTGTGTCTTGTTTCAGATGTCCAGAATTCTCACACTCTCTCTCCTGTCCTTTTCAGAAATACATTTTGTGCGTGACCTGCTGTAGTCTTAATTTCGCAGGTGCGTGTTCTGTTTCCTCAATAATAGACCGCCTGCAAATTCACCAAGCTAGATGTCAAACTTACGTCGCCTCATTTCTCAGTTTCTCCTGCTTCCCGCTTTCATGAAATAGCGAAGTCTCCTTCACCGCGCTCTGTAGTAACTTCGGTAAAACATAAGGAATTGGAGAAGAGGACAACCAAAGGTTCAACACACTCCATTGTCAGACCTTGTGAAACCTCCTGTTGCAGATGGTCAGATTCAAGAGTCGTGCTTGTAACATGTCAATTTCCTTTAGACTGTGCTTTCTCACGGCACCTGTTCCCCCCACAATGTTCCGCCTTCCCCACAAGTACAAAACAATATGCGCCAACCTCCTCAGCTATTTGCCTTCTTCCTCAATTTTACTTCTGTGCGGCCTTTTGCAAAGAACCGAATTTTTAACCCTTGAAAATCTTTTCGAAATATTCACAATTGCAAAGCTCTCTTTTGTTGAAGGAAGCACAGATTATATAGATTGGAACTTAGAACTTAGCTGAAGCGAGAAATATTTGTTCAGTGCATTGTCTCCTCAAACTGAAACAAAGAAACTCTCTGGGGAAAACACGTACTGGTTCACGCTTCCAATTCCCATCACTGGTGCCTAAAATATAGCATTACGTTATCAGTTATCACCAGGAAAATTGTGCCTGTCCATTCCTGACGCCCACCAACTCTAAGTCTGATTTTACAGTCAGATCGGCCGAGATCTTCTGAAGTAGGGGAGCTGCCTCTTTCTGGCAATTGGCCGACCTGAGTTCATGTTTGGAATGTCAGTGTGTTAATTGTGTGGTTGAGGGAGTGCATTCAGATTGGAGGGTTCTGACTAGTCGTGTCCCACAAGGATCTATTCTGGGACCTCTACTTTTCGTGATTTTTATTAACGACCTGGATGTGGGGGTAGAAGTGTGGTTTTGGCAAGTTTGCAGATGACACAAAGGTTGGTGGTGTTGTGGATAGTGTAGAGGATTGTCGAAGATTGCAGAGAGATATTGATAGGATGCACAGGTGGGCTGAGAGGAGGCAGGATGGAGTTCAACCCGGAGAAGTGTGAGGTGGTACATTTTGGAAGGACAAACTCCAAGGCAGAGTACAAAGTAAATGGCAGGATACTTGGTTAGT